>NW_005434645.1:299584-337267 GCF_000315625.1 Guillardia theta CCMP2712 | reverse complement strand
GGGGAAGGGGGTGGGCCGCTGAAAGGCGATGTAGATCAGGAGCTCCGAGGAGGAAATCTGGACCAGCTTCTCCTTGTATGTGGCAGATTTCCTCAAGACGCGGGAGGCGCGTGACCCGGAGGTCGACCGGGTGAGGTCGCCCGTTGGATTTTGACGGTCCTGACGCGCCGGTCGGCAGCTGATGGAGAAGCTGAAGAGCGACGGTATGGTGAAGTCCCTGCACAGCCTAGCGCTCCTCGAGGTCAGTAGATATGTAGCATCCTCGCTCAGGGCGATGGTGAGAGGAGTGGAAGGAAGAGCGGGAGCGGAGGAAGCGGGAAGATGGCCGAGGAGAGGGGGAAGCGGGGGGAAGAGAGGCTGAGTCTTGGGATCCTAATCGTGCTGCTGGCTCCTTGATGATGTTGGGTGCCCTGTGAGCAGGAGGTAGAGCAGCAAGACCTTCTTGCCCTCCTGCAGGCCAACAGGAAGGAGGTCCAGACCCGGCTGCACGACGCCATCCTCACAAGGTCTTCTTGCCACGTCACCTATGCTCCTTCTTTGAAGCCCTGAGTCTCCTCCTCCGTCCCTCCTCAGGTTCCTCAAGAACAGTGAACGGCTCCTTGCCTCGCTCGAGGTCGATGACGCTTACGCTGAAGCTGTTCGGGTCCTGAGCAGCGGGAGGTGGGGAGGGGAAGCGAGTGCGAGGTCGGGAGAAGTGACTTCCTGCAGGTATGAAGCGATCCTACGAGGTTCCGAACAAGGTCAGCGCACAGGGAGGGAGGAGAACGCCCTTAAGAAGCGTCGCCCTGCCATCGCCGGCTACGATCGGTCAGCACTCTGTTTGGGAGGACAAACCTGCAACAACAACGAGTATGTCTATGTGAAGATCATATGAAGGCATGCCATGATATCGTACACACATCAAAGTAGCCAGGAGGCGCTTGCTAGGCTCTTTGGCAGCAGCCCTGTCCGCCTCAGAGCCACGAGATAGTTGAGACTGAGGCAACTACGGGTACTTTGTGGTATGAAGAAGGATGAATAGTAAGGTAGGGTAGGGTGCAGGGGTTCGGGAGATTGAGAGGGCTATGGGTAAGGCTGGGGGTAGGAGGGTAGTGCTGCCCCCAAGGCGAAACCCTAGCTAGGGTCCCATGGCGGCACGTGAAGAGTGATGGCAGGGGAGACGGAAGGGGAAGGAGGAGAGAAAGAGGCGAGAGAGATAGCAGAATCGGACGAGATAGCAAGGTCAGGGAGGAGTCTATGTAGAGGAGTGCCTTTGCGGGGAGGGCTGTGCAGACATGATGTATGCGGCCTTGAGTGAAGCCGTTAAAGTTAGTAGATGCGGAATGTTTGACTGTGCTGTAATGCCCCCTGGCCGATCATCTCTGACTGCCTATTGTAGATTCAAATCTGATCCTCGACCTCTTATTTTGAAAATGCTCCGGAAAAACTGAGCGAAGGAGACAGACGGAAGGGCAAAGATATGCCCCATAGAACCCTGCAAACTCTGAAGCTCGCAAGGGCCAACCTCATGCATATGAAGCGCCTCCTCTACGCTGCTTTCCTCGTCTTGTGTTTCTGTGTGAGCATAACCTGTAGCACACTCTCCTCCGGGTTGTTGTTGCATGCGGACGACATCAGACTTCGAGGAGGGCACGAGCAGTCTGCCATCGACAGCACCATGATCAAGAGCATAACGCAGCGGACACTGGATACGAGAGGGAAGCGGATGTACTTGGAGTCACGAGGAGCACAGGATGACGACAAGCCTCCCTCGCTGGGGATGGATGGAGTGAGTCCCTCGGAGTACAGGTCCAAGTTCGAGATCCAGGTCAAGGATCCCAAGAGCTCGATACCGTTGGATCCCATCCAAACTTTCGCCAAGGCGCCTTTCGCTCAGGAGATCCTGACTGAGGTGAGAGCTGCTGGGTTTCAACATCCTTCTCCCATCCAAGCTCAATGCTGGCCGTACCTGGCGGCCAAAAGAGACCTGGTGGCGGTAGCGAAGACAGGGAGTGGGAAGACGTGTGGGTATCTGTTCTGCGCCTTCATGAAGATTCTCAAGTTGTGCCCTGATCTTGAGATGAAGCGTCGAGGGTCCCGGTCGTCCAAGTATTCCAACTCGCCAGTACGCTCTCATGCCCTCGTGCTGGCACCGACTAGGGAGCTAGTTGTACAGATCACAGCAGAGGCGCAGAAGTTTGGAAAGTCATGCGGTATTGTAAACGTTGCGATCTTTGGAGGTGTTGGAAGGGGCATGCAGATGAGACAACTGAACATGGGAGCTCACCTCATCATCGCAACTCCAGGAAGGCTCAATGACTTCATAGACTGCGGCACAGCTCGGCTGGACCAAGTGGAGTATGTTGTGCTCGACGAGGCAGACAGGATGTTGGATATGGGATTCGAGCCACAGATCAAGAAGATTTTCAAGACGCTTCCAGCACATCCAGTCAGACAGACAATCACCTTTACTGCTACTTGGCCCAAGTAGTTATTGAGGTTGGATTCCTCCATGTGTTGGCTGACTGATGTCGCAGAGGAGTGCAGAAGCTTGCGGCGACGTACTTGCATGAGGCCGTTCAAGTCAATGTTGGCGGAGTTGATGAGCTGATCGTCAACAGCGATGTAGTGCAAGAATTTCATCACGTGAGATCGCATACCAAGGTTTGTGAGCCGGAGAAGCGACGGGGGATGTCGTTCACTGGCTTGACTGCAGGAGGCGAAGCTGCTTGAAGTGCTTCAAACCATCTCTCCTGATCCATCTGCATGTGATGCGAGCATAATTGTGAGTGAATTCTTGTGCTTCTGCGTCACTTTGACTTTCCTTCCGCAAGATTTTTGTCAACACAAAGCGGAACTGCGACCTTATCTCGAGAAAGCTGAGACAACAGTCATGGAGAGCGCGAGTGAGCGAATCGAAGACCATTCACAGCATGCACTGATCATTCCTCTAGAGTATCCATGGAGGCAAGTTGCAGGATGAAAGGCTCCGAGCACTCAACGACTTCACGTCTGGGAGAGCGCAGGTACCAGGATCTTCTCCGATCATCTTGAGATACCTTCCTCTTCTACCCTTGCTTCCTTTGGCCCTCTCCTTGCCCTCGTGTGTACAAGAACCTTCACGCTGAAGCATGTCGAGCAGGTTATCGTAGCGACAGACGTGGCTGCTAGGGGCCTGGACATCAAAGGCGTGTCGCACGTCATCAACTTCGATCTTCCCTCCAGCGGGGTAGGCTCCTCACTCCCGCATCCTTCCTCTATGTGTGCCCCTCACCCTTAGCCTCTAGGCGGAGGATTGGGTGCATCGTGTCGGGCGGACAGGCCGTGCTGGCGCCAAGGGACATGCTCACACCTTCATCTGCGATGGAGACGCAGGAAGCGCAGGCGATCTGATCAAGGTAGAGCAAGGAGGACGAGGGGCATTGGGCAGGGAAATTTTTTGGGTGGTAGGGAGAGGGTGGGGCGGAGGGGGGGCTGGAGCGAGGAGGAGGAGGAGGAGGAGAATGGAGGAAGGGAAAGAACGAGAGGGAAGGAGATGGTGGTGATGGTGGTGAAAGGAGGAGGGAGAACGAGAAAGAGACATCAGTTCGAGTGAAGAGGTGACCTTAACTCTGCTGCTTCGCAGATTCTGACCAAGGCGAACCAACCCATCCCTGACTTCTTGACTCATCTCGCCTCCCTGAGACGACGTTCATGTGAGCACCCTGACAACCCTTACGTCTTCCTCCCTGACCATCTCTGGTCGTCCAGCCATGAGCCGCTCAGGATACTCGGGGAGGGACAGGTACGGCAGGAGCAGGTGAATGTTATGATATGGCCACACGTGCTGCAAGCTATCTCACTCCACGCAGCGGCAGGAGCTCCTATGGGCAGAGAGGAGGGAGTGACAGGTGGGGCTACCAAGGCGGCAGCTACAGGCGCCCTGGCTACGTGTCGTCGTCCCAACGGCCGCAGCAGCAGATGCTATCATACAACCTAGGCTCCCTTTCGATTTGAATTCAAACGATCAATTTGACCAACTCTAGTCTCCACCCACCCCTTGTTTTATTGTATCAAATTAAGGGTACTCGTTTTGCCCGCAACGGTTCACCACCTCGACCTCTGGAAATGTACTTTTGTCATTGGGCCAGATGATTTCAATGCATTTGAGTAAAACTAGTACCACGGTTCCTGAAAAATCGACCGCAAGTTAGTATCACGAATTGAGACCCTTTAACATTGCAGAGTATAGTTTTTACAACGAGCAGTACTGTAGAGCTCCTGATAGTACGGCGAAATAAAAGATAATAGTCGAGGTAGAAGCGCAAGCAGTACAAGGTAATATCGTTATATATCGGCTAGAATGACTATTTTTTTATTATACGGATATTGTTGCTAGGTGGGGTGGAGCCATGGCACGGTTCCGGGAGTCCTTTAGGGGTGGGTGCACGGTCGTATTACGAGTTCCTATCTGCCTCTGGTATTGGTCCTAGGAACTGATATAGCTGGCATCTCTTGCAAAGTTGACTGGTTAGAGGTTAGGGGTGGGTACTGTAATAGTACCCGGTTACCTAAAGGCTGCAGGTTGGTTTTAAATAAACGTGGCGGAGGGGCCGAGGAACGACCAAGCATGACCATGCGAGCTTTCCTCGTCCTGACGGCGATCGCGACAGCATCAGCCGTCACTTGCAACATTGCCAAGACGGGCGATGTTACCGTAGGTGAGGCGAGCCTTTCTTTCTCACTTCAAGTTGATTCGTATACCTTGCACTGTCCGGCTCTCCGATGTCTTTCTCCCTGTCACTCTTTCGACTCATCTTCTGGCAGGAAACTGCGGGAAAAAAACTCTCCAGTACGGCAGCTGTCTCTCGAAAAGTGATGCAGACACCCAGATTGCCATGATGTCTCTCGGTGCGGCCCTCGTACCTTCAACCGACGCTGCTTGTGCCGCCTTCATCTCTGCTAGGTGTGTTGACTACGGCCTGGTGAGTGTCCTATCGATTGAAGCCATCAATGAATGTGGTATTCGTACAGACCGCCAAGGCCACCAAGTGCTCGGACCTGTGCTCTTCCCTTCAGTTTAGCTCAGGCTGTACTTCAGACTCCCAGTGCGCAACGACCACCACTACACTGGTAGAGTGCTGCAGCACGACGAGGTCTACCATCTCAAACATCTGCACCGCCGACTCAGCCAAGCTTGACTCCATCATCGCTTCTGAAAAATCCAGTGGAGCATGTAGTGACACCAACTGCTATTCAGCAGCGCCCAGGACCCTTTCGTCGCTGTACATGCCTCTGCTGCTGTCGTTGCTGGGGTATGCGATGACCTCTCGTTTGTAAGGGATCAGCGCCAGGTTCAGTAATGAGGCGATGGTTGTCGTGACGGCAGTGGAGCCTGGCAGTGGGGGCGGTGGCAAGGAGGCTGAAGGCTTTCAAGTAAGATGACTAGGGGCATCTTGTTGAAGGAATAAACCGTCAAAAGTTTTGAGGTGACTGAAACGTTGCAGTGCCTTTTCACACAGTGCTGAAAGTGTGGAGTGAGCAGTCTCAAACCTGATGTAGCGCTATGCAACATCAACTGGCTCCAATGGAAGTTCATATATGCCATTTACCACTCGCCATCGCCTTTACTGGAATCAACTCATCACTAAGTCTCAATGCCCCATGGATGCACAATTTGTGCTACATGCTTGCGGGTAGCGTGTCTAGAGGCGCCTCTAATCCTTTGTTCTAATTGTTCATTGACTGAGAACACAGACAAGTTTGAGATAGTTGATTCATTCTGAAAATTACTCCAGGTATTTTCACATTCATGGACGTTCAACAGTTGATCGCTCGAATAGAGAAAGTGATCCGCGGACAGGTCTTGAGTTGCATGGTGCAAACAGGGAAGTGAGCTTTCCTGACTTGAGTTCATCGATTCGGTGTTAGCATGACAGTAAACTTTGTGTCCTGACCTCCATACTTTCCTGAAGTACATTCTTAACCTCCTACTTGTGGTATTTTGATGCGCATCGCGTACTATTCATGCAATCTGTGTTAGAAACTGTTTAGTCTTGACTGGTATAGATCAGTGTGATCTACTAGCTGACACAGAATGCACCCAATCCTATGCCTGGAGGCTGAGGAGGGTGTCGGAGGACTTCTAACTCTCTTGCTCAGCAAGGAAGCTGAGCTCATCAATATGAGATTAATACCATGTGAGCACAAGATTGTGATTCTCTAAATGATAGTGAGAATGATGAAGATCATGGAGGACAAGTTCAAGCGGCCGATGTGGGTAAGAGAACGGTGCTGCTCAAGGTTGAAGAGGTAACAATAGATGGTCTGAAAGGACAAGCACTTCCGTTCGATGGGGCTATTGGACGACAGGATGTGTCAGTCATTAGAGACAGCTGAGTCTCTTAGAGTTAACAGTCTGGTGCGGACTCTTCTAGCCCTTCATTTGGTTTACATCTGATCTACCATCATACACAGGTGGTCCTGTAAGATGAATCCAAGAAAATCTTTCAGATTGACATGGAAGGCGACCCACCGTTGCCGTCAAGAAAAAACCCTATCGATGACTTCCATTTGGGAGATTTTGATTCAGCGGACAAAGAAATGCAACCAAGACGTGCTTCACAAGAAAGAGTTACGGGGCAACGTAAGGAAGAGTTACGGGGCAACGTAAGGAAGAGTTACGGGGCAACGTAAGGAAGAGTTACGGGGCAACGTAAGGAAGAGTTACAGGGCAACGTAAGGAAGAGTTACGGGGCAACGTAAGGAAGAGTTACGGGGCAACGTAAGGAAGAGTTACGGGGCAACGTAAGGAAGAGTTACGGGGCAACGTAAGGAAGAGTTACGGGGCAACGTAAGGAAGACGTAAGGAAGAGTTACGGGGCAACGTAAGGAAGAGTTACGGGGCAACGTAAGGAAGAGTTACGGGGCAACGTAAGGAAGAGTTACGGGGCAACGTAAGGAAGAGTTACGGGGCAACGTAAGGAAGAGTTACGGGGCAACGTAAGGAAGAGTTACGGGGCAACGTAAGGAAGAGTTACGGGGCAACGTAAGGAAGAGTTACGGGGCAACGTAAGGAAGAGTTACGGGGCAACGTAAGGAAGAGTTACGGGGCAACGTAAGGAAGAGTTACGGGGCAACGTAAGGAAGAGTTACGGGGCAACGTAAGGAAGAGTTACGGGGCAACGTAAGGAAGAGTTACGGGGCAACGTAAGGAAGAGTTACGGGGCAACGTAAGGAAGAGTTACAGGGCAACGTAAGGAAGAGTTACGGGGCAACGTAAGGAAGAGTTACGGGGAAATGTAAGTCTTCACGAACTTATGAACGAAAATGTGTGCGAAACTGACTTTTTCTGAAAAACTCAGGATGACACGAACAAGAAGGTCACCATGGCCGAGGACAATGCCCTGAGGAGCGCGAACAGCGGCTTTTTCATAGGCTCATCCATGGATGAGGCCTCCAAGAAGATGGACTTTGAACCGAAATTCACTCTTGAGTACGACGAGGAGTCCAAGGTTCTCAGGTATTGGATACAGATCCTCTCGGGGAATGTCAAGGAAAGTTAGGTCCCGATGGCGGGCCTGATCCATGAGAACCGCAACTTGTGAGGGAGGCAAAGACCCGCAGATCCTTTGCGGACGCGTGCAACACCTGTGCACACGTTGTTGCTCGAGGAAGGACAAGAAGATCCCGATGGATCAGCCAAGGGAAAACTTTCTCGCCAGCCAGCTGAGCCTCCAGCTGAGCCTCCCCCTCGTAAGGGAAGAGCACGAGAGGTTCATCGCGGGGGTCAACGAGGAGGAACACAGCGAGATGAAAAACTCGTCAGCACAGATAGATTCAGTTAACCATAGCTTAAGTAACTCCTATCATTAGAGAACGAATTCCTTGACAACTCCGGGAACCACCCACCACTCCTACATATCCTTCCAAAGAACTACAACAGCCAGATGCTGGCAGCCCTGAAGCCTGAGGAGGACATCACGCAGATGCAGGGCAATTGGATCAACTCTGTGTTTCAATTGTTTAACATCCCAGGCGGGCATGAACCAGAGGATCTTCTCCGCCGAGATGCAGCTGCTGCGTGGGCACTTGAGGCACGATCAACTTCATCATACAGCCCGCACCAAAGATCGACATCGAGACCATCGACGACCTCAAGACTCTCGTCGAGATCGCTTCCATCAAGCCATCCATGGCCACCAGGCTTGCAGACACCCACTCATCACTGCCGACAAGGACAATCGGTGGAGTGGATGGGAGCATGGGTGGGTTGCCCGGAGTCCGAGGGATAACAACATACCCTCAACGAAAGGAACGAATCGAAGAAGGACAGAGACGCGGGCAAGGTCACAAAAACAGAGCTGCAGTACCAGCCGCCCAAGAAAGCAGCACCGCCCAAGTTTGCACTTCCCCCCAAGGAGCCGGCCGCTGGGAAGTCGAAGAAGTAGATAGTGTATGATAAAGACAACAATCCAAAGGACTCACACACCAAATCCCATCCGATCCCATCCACACACCATCGCGCCATCGCACCATCCATCCCTCACACCACGGCGCCATGGCCTTGAGCAGTCGGTGTAGACGTCTGCAGCCTTGAACCCGTAAAGCTTCAAGGCTATCAGAGCAATAGGATACAACTGAGAGTAACATAGAGCTCAAGTTGTCTCTGTACAATCGAACTGACACTCACTGGTTGTTGGTAATGGTTCCCTCTGTTGCAGATGTGGAGCCCGTCGAGTCGATGAAAGCTGCTGTGTATGAGTGTTGTGTGCATCAGTAGATTCTTATGAGGACCATCGCTCACCATGTATACATGTCAATTGTTGCCTTCCATGCCATGTGGAGGGGGCGAGGAGAAGCAGAAGATAGAGAATGATCTTCTTCGGTTTACTGAAGAGGAGGGGACAAACAGGAGCAAGCTACGTCGGAGAGGATAAACAAACATATCCGTCTCAGCAAGAGACCAGGAGAAAGGAAGCAGCAGCAAAAACCTCTACTCCAACAACACGAGCAGCGGCATGCACGACAATCAGGGGAACAAGGATCAGGACATTGAAGAAGCATTGCAAGGGATATCCAGTACCACTCAAAATATCCCTGACACAGTGTCCATGATCAGTACGGGATGTGCATCAAAATAGCACAAGTGGGAGTTTAAGAATGTGCGATCCAGCGAGGTGCTTTCAGCATTCGCTGTACACGTCTGCAACCCATCAACCTTAACTGTACCCATCTGGCTGGGCTAGCAACGAGTTCCGTGTGCGAAGGCTTCACTTGTACTTTGCATTCAACCAACTGGATCCACAACGTACGGTCAAAGGCGAGACGGCGGCTAACACTTCTCCCCGGTAGCGTCAAAGGTGCATCCAGGTGGGTAGATCAGACTTTGAGTGACGGTTTATTCCTTCAACTACGTGCCTCTACTCAGGTTTCACCTTCTCTCTACTTCTTCAGCCTCCACCGCCCCCACTGAGGCTCCACTGCCATCACGACGACCGTCACCTTGTGACTGAGCCCGGCACTGATCCCTTACAAACGAGAGGTCATCGCATACCCCAGCAACGACAGCAGCAGAGGCATGTACAGCGACGAAATGGTCCTGGGCGCTGCTGAATAGCAGTTGGTGTCACTACATGCTCCACTGGATTTTTCAGTAGCGATGATGGAGTCAAGCTTGGCTGAGTCGGCGGTGCAGAGGTTTGAGATGGCTGTCCTCGTCGAGCTGCAGCACGACAACACTGTGGTGGACGTCGTTGCGCACTGGGAGTCTGAAGTGCAGCCTTGGGAAAATGCATATCCAGAGCACAGGTCCGAGCACTTGGTGGCCTTGGCGGGCTATACAAACATCACCGTCAATGATGCCATTGATCGATTCATACAAAGATGTATTGCAGCACTCACCACGCCGTAGCTAGAGCAAATACCAGTGATGAAGGCGGCACAAGCAGCATCGGTTGAAGGTATGAAGGCTGCACTCAAAAGCAACAGAACCAATGCGGTGTCCGCTTCACTTTGCGAGGTACAGCTGCCGTACTGGATGGTTTTCGTTCCGCAGTTCCCTGCCCGAAGATGCGTTTAAAGATGAACAATAGGGAGACATCGGAGAGAAGAAAGGCTCGCCTCACCTACGGAGAGATCCCCCTGCTTGGCAATGTTGCAAGTGACGGCTGATGCTGTCGCGATCGCCGTCAGGACGAGGAAAGCTCGCATGGCCATGCCGGTCGTTCCTTTTGGCCCCTCCCGGCGACCCGTTTTAATCAGTCTGACCCTAGGTAACCGGGTAATAGTAAGACTATCGTACACAGCCGTAGCGTCCTAGGGGACTTCAGTGTTAACTTCGAAACTACTGGTTCACACTTAGCACCCGGTAGTAGGGGGCTCATACTAGAGTACCCACCCCCTGTAGGACTCTGAAGCATGACCCCACCCTCCCACGGAAGTAGTCTGCTGGTGCCTCCTAGTCAGATAAAAAAAAACATCCAAGTACTCACTAGTAGACTGATTGTCCTCGTACTGATTTTTAACTCAACTTTGAGTAAACTCTGAGGGGATCACGGTAATGATCAATCTCTGCCTTCTAAAATTCTTATGTCTTTACCGTGAGGCGGGTCCGAGTGCATACGCTCAGAGCAATGGCAGGAGTGGGGATTGGTTAGGAAGCAAAGTGAGCTGCGTGCGCCGCACTGCTATAGTTTTCCATGTATTGATGAAAGGACAATGGATGATGCTTTTCACCTTCTCTTTCTCTTTTCTCCCTCCCTCTCTCCTACCTCGGAGCTCCTCAATCCTCCCTCCTCTCTTTCGCCCCCAGTGTTCTCGCTTTCCCCAGGCTTCTCTGTCTCAGCTGCCTCCTCCTTCTCCTTTGGCTCCTCTTTCCTCCCATTTCTCTGGCCTTTCCCTTTCCCTTCCACTATCTCATCTTTCTCCACCGTCTCATCCATACAGACAACAGTAGAGGGAGCTAAAGAAAGAGGTGCTGGGGAGGGAGGGAGGAGCAGAGGGCTGGGGGAAGAGGGGAGGGAGGAGCAGGAGGGAGCAGGAAGAGCAGGATAGTGCAGAAGGACAGGGATGTGCGATCAAACATTCTCAAACAACCGGAATCATGCGGAAAGATTGCGCAAACACAGGGGTCTTGGTGGGGACTAGTTTAGGCAAGCTATGCATAGTGTTGGAGGTCAGATCTGTGCAGCAAGACTTGCCGTGGTGGGCCTTGGGGCATATGAGGTAAGAACAAGCGCTTTCAGTAGAGTTTTGAGTACTTGATGGGACCTGATGAGAGCTACTTCGTTGCGCTACTACTCATCAGACGGATGTTAGCACTGGCTGGTTCATGTCTGTTTCACCCAAGTAGCGCCTGAAATTGTTTCCACGCCAAGTGTCTTCGTAATCGCATGTTATTCGTGTTAATCAGTCACTTCTTCTAGCATTTCGTTGGAGGTTACTGTGAAAAAATGGTTCGTCGATTGTGTCGTTCAGAAATATTTTTCTGATGTTTTTTTTCGTTCAAAACAGGGTAAAACATCATCTAGAAGGTTTGAGAATCATCGTGCAGGGGAAAATGATACTGCTGAGTGTTGGAGAAAGGCCTAAAGACTCATTTGTAAAGTGAACAGACATGGTATGACTCGCCATGCACCAGCACGAGAGAAACATCTGAGTGCAAGATTGATGCCGGAACAGATGATTTGACGATCCCACAGCACAAGATCTCGTCATCCATATGTGATGACGAGACGCATGAAATGCTTAAAGACTGAGGTCAATTGCTTACAGCTTTAACATGTGCGGAAAACAATGGGAGATGGTCATATTCCATGCGGAGTGGTTTTCTGCATCAACTTCAATTTCACAGTTTACGAGGTGAACTAAGTGCAAAGAAGCTGCTCTGAGAAAGAAAATGGACTTGATTGTAATGAATATCATCAAAGTGCACGATGGAAGTCAAGAGTTACAAGGTTTAGTGTAGGTATGAAAGAGAAGGTAAAGAAAATGATTGGAGTACCTCATATCAAATGTTGATGAGCACTGGAACAATTTCAAGTTTTGAAGAGGCCTATCTCGACTGAGAAGCATGAAAATTACTCAGAGACATGCAGGCAAATCTGGAGAACCCATTGCAATCTTGCAGCAGGCAAGGAGGTAAGAGGTTGTGTAGATTCTTGTTTCCGTCTACGGTTTTGCCACGGAGGGAGCCACGGAAATCAGGGCGCGGAGCGAGCATTCCAGAAATGTTGAGGTCTTTAACTCGAGGGAGAAAAAAGTAGCGTGGGAGACACTTGAAGACCGTTGATGGATGCAATACTCATGTTCGAAGCCTGCAATCAAGTAACAAACCTCCTCCACTGCGACAGTTGGGTGTTTAAGAAGTCTGAAAGATAAAAACCCAATTTCGCTCATATCATATTCTGTACATTTGTATTAGAAAATTTTTCCAATTAAGATGTTGAATCAAGATGGATATTATTACACACAACTCAATATACTTTTTCCTTTGTCTATGTGATTTTGTACGCAACAGATCGCTGAATTTATCTCCAACAACAACATGTTGGCGTTGTGCCGAACAGTGAAAATTGAACAGAAACTCACATATTTCATGAAATTGTTTACAGTCTGCAACATACATGAGTATTAGAACATGTGTTTTTATCTTTGTGTGATCCAGTGGAGGTGCGTTGAGCCCTCGCTGCTGATGTCTGGGTCGCGTAAACTTGAAACATTCGGGTGGTGAGAGGAGGAGGACGAAGACGAGGAGGGAAGAGACAGCCTTAGCTCTGCTGCTTCGTAGTGGCAGAATTCTGACCAATGCAAACCAACCCAGCTCCTATGCACAAGATGGGAGGGCCATAAGACGGCGCTACAACCATGTTGGCTTCGTGACTGGGTCACGGGCTTTCGGAGTCGGAGTTTTGAATCCGGCGGCGACTCGGAGCCTCGGAGCCTGACTCATCAGGCCCGGAGTCTCAGTCACTGAGAGTGTCAGGGTACTTTCTTTACTCAAAGTTAAGTTAAAAATCAGTACGAGGACAATCAGGAGAGACGACTCGGAGGAGGCTTGACCCTGACACAGGGTACGGTCAAGCCTCCTCGCCGTGACTCTCCTGATTGTCCGATCCTCGTACTGATTTTTAACTTAACTTTGAGTAAAGAGAGTGATACTGTGACATGAGAGTAGGTCCGAGCCGCCCGATTTTCAGATTTACGACCATCACACTTTAAGTTTTATTATTATTAGTGCATCAGTGGCTTTCATATGCCAGTACCAATGACAGATGTGGCTCTTTAGTGATAGTACCATGTCAGTACTAGCTTGACTAATCTTCATTCATTGGCGATTAGAATGACACCGGTACTCTGCCAGAATGATAATTGTCCAGCTGTCAGAGTTTGCTATGCGGCAGTACCCGTCGGACGTGCTGAACTTGCCAAGTTTAGTAAAGGCTGCAAGGGGGGTGGGTAGATGCGGATAGATACAGTCTACTTGTTCCTTTGAAGTTGACAGTAACCTTATATTCATGATTATACACGACTGTTGGCCTCTGTAGGTATAATGCCTTGGGCCTATTGTGAGTGGCGTTACTACGGGATGACACGGAGGTGGCTAGTACCATTTAGTACCATTTACATTTATAGTAGAGACCGTACTTGGCAATGACCAGTTCTTTTTCCTAGGGTGGGTGGGTGACCTGAGTACCGGTTGCAACCAGCCTAGTAGAAGGATTCGCAGGGATGCCAGGGTACTTCATCGGTCCTAGTGGCCTATAGAGCAGTCTTTGGTCCCCTATCTACAACGTATCAGGGGAGTAATAATAAATATGCGCCGGGAGGGGCCGAGGAACGACCAAGCATGCCAGTGACGATGCGAGCTTTCCTCGTCCTGACGGCGATCGCGACAGCATCAGCCGTCACTTGCAACATTGCCAAGAAGAGCGATGTCACCGTAGGTGAGGCGAGCCTTTCTTTCTCACTTTGATTCGTATACCTTGCTCCGTCCTGCTCTCCGGTTGTCTTTCTTACCATTGTTTGGATCTATCCTGCCTCGGGTCCTATTGAGCTCGTTTAACCCGGCCAGCGTCTGATATGAGGCTTTGCGATCGTTTGTGCAGGAAGCTGCGGAACGAGAACCGTCCAGTACGGCAGCTGTACCTCGCAAAGTGAAGCAGACGCGGGATTGGCTCTGTCTCTTGTTGGCGCGGCCGTCATACCTTCAACCGATGCTGCTTGTGCCATCTTAATCTCTGGTATTTGTGCTGGCTACGGTGTGGTGAGTGCTGCAATGCATCTTTGTATGAATCGATTGATGGCATCATTGACGGTGATGTTTGTATAGCCCGCCAAGGCCACCAAGTGCTCGGACCTGTGCTCTGCGTATTCATCAATAACCACAGGCTGTACTTCAGACTCCCAGTGCGCAACGACCACCACCACAGTGGTGGAGTGCTGCAGCGCGACGAGGTCATACGTTTCAAACCTCTGCACCGCCGACTCAGCCAAGCTTGACTCCATCATCGCTTCTGAAAAATCCAAAGCAGCATGTAGTGACACCAACTGCAATTCAGCAGCGCCCAGGACCCTTTCGTCGCTGTACATGCCTCTGCTGCTGTCGTTGCTAGGGTATGCGATGACCTCTCGTTTGTAAGGGACACAAGGTGACGGTCGCCGTGACGGCTGTGGAGCCTGAGTGGGGGCGCCCATGATTAAGTATTGTCACTGAGGTTCTTTGATGGCCCGGTCTTAAAGGAATAAATTGTCACTATCACTACCGTACCCCTTACACCCAGCGATCTGCTGGGCTAAGTTAAGCAGCAGCAGCCTGCAGGAGGTCACCAGTGACAGAAGTTCGCCAGGGATGGCAAGCTGAGCCCCAAGCCCGATTTCCAGGTGCAAGATGGTGATGGGAACTGGTCCAATGATTCTTGACCTCTCTACCGGCGTATTGGAGGCTTCGAAGAGTTCCTCTTCCACCTCTGTCTCGCAGCTTCCACAGAAGCGCAAGCTTCCTGCGGTGGCAACGGTCGTTGTGCCGGAGAAGATCCCAAAGCTCGAGATGTTGATGCATATCAACGACGTCGGCCATCTCAAGCGCTTTTGTTGAGCGGTGTTTTGCTTCCCTTTGAGCTGTTTTTGGTGGCTGAGGAGTTAAGAGACAGTAGGTCTTTCAAATTAATTCGCCTTGTTCTATGTCACTCCGGTCCCGCGCTCCTATACACCAGATATCGAAATTCCGCTTCGAGGCGGGGAGGGGCTTCGGTGACAAACCGAATGACTTCTTCTCCAGAAAGAGGAAGAGGGAGGATGCGAGCAAGAATGCCTCCGTGCCTGGCTCCGGAGAATGGCTCAACTGGTCGGTTTGTTCGGTTATGAAATCTTGCACGCGGTGGATGTAAGGGAGTATCACCTTGAAGGCTTCAGCAGGATCCTCAGGCACAACGACAGCAACATGTTCGTGGAGAAGATCGAGAGGGGCAGCAACGTGAGGAAGCTGCTGAAGAAGCTCGAGATGCTTAGCAAGGCTTGCAGCAATAACCACATCTCTGGCTTCTGCTGCGTGGCGGAAAGGACGAGGCTGGTGGCTTCCAAGGAGGATGTCGGGAAGCTCCACAGGGTTGGGATGACCGTCAAGTCCTTTGTAGAGATGAATTTCAAGAGGATAGTCAAGGATCTGGTCTGAGTTTGTTGAAGTTCTGCGACGACGATGTTGAGGAGGCTTTCAGCCCTACTACTAAGGCTGGGCCCATGCCCAACTTGGCGGCCTGTCAGCCGTGCCATCGTGGTGGATGAGGAGATTTGGCAAGCCCCTCGATGGAGATGTTGGACGAGTGTTCAGGTGATGGGCTCGGAGCTGGCATCCGGTGCTAGCAGCAAGGACAACTGCGCTCTTGTGATCGAGTCACAGCAGATGACGATAGCCCCATTGTTCAGTAGTTCAAGTTAAGTCAACTCTATATGCAGTACAGCGCGTCGTACAGAGATTGCAGATGAGTAAACAATTCCTCTGGTGATGCTCCATTGAACAGGCATGGCAGGTGAGGGCAGAGACGCTTCAGGCGCAGCGATGGAGGAGGGTAGAGGAGGAGGAGAGGAGGAGAGGAGGAGAGGAGGAGAGGAGGAGGAGAGGAAGGGATGATGGGAGGATGTGTAGAAGTCAAGAGAACACGAGCAACCATGATGAGCTCAAGGCAGGAGGGATGGGGGGGACAGAAGACCAAGAATGGTGGAGGGAAAAAAAGTAGGAGGGAGGGGGAAGGTAGAACGAGAGTGGACAATGACATGACAGAAAGTCTTGTTTGTGTAGAAGCTTCATGCAAATAGTGATGAGACACCATTGAGTTGGCTGATTTTCCTTGCTATCTTTCCGAAAAGGATCATCTACGATTTCTGGTCCAAATGCCGATGGGGTACAGGAGGAGGAGAACTCGAGCTGGTTCAGCAAGATGACGAGTTTCCTGCCTTCTGTAGATACAGAGGCAAGCTCCATGTGCAGTCAAACCCGTTTGATGTATGTCCAGGCGTTGGTGGATCAACTTCTGCTGCGGGAAGGGAGGGTGCTGAAGAAAGGATGGCTGACTTTCTACGACCTTACCCAGACTCATGGGGAGAAGCGTTTCTTTGTTCTTCGCGACAAGTCATTTTTGTATTTCGAGGATGAGAGCGTCCAAGATCAAGGTGACGATCATCGTCTTCAGGGTTGCCATTGGCCTGTTGGACCTTGACGAGTTTGATAGGGACGAGGTTGTTCAGTCTCAAGGGACTCAAGATAAGTTATCAGCCGTCAAGAAACATTCGGCTGGGAGAGAATGACTACTCGATACGCTCAGGCTTCCTTGCTCAAGACAAGAACATGAGGGGATTGGAGTTTGAGTGTGAGGACGATCACGATGCAGGGCGATGGGTTCAGGCCCTCTGCTCCATCGAGAGCGTCCAACTGCTGTCCAGCGTGCCCGAATTCTCAGAGGAAGGCGTGAGAAGAGAGGAAGAAGACGTGCAGGGGCAGGGTGTGGCCTCGAGCCAACGTTATCCGCATGAGAGCGAGTACGGCGGAGGCAAGAACTATGTGTCAGCTCCCTACATCGGGGGCAAGAGCATCTTCGAGCCGCAGGTGGGGGAAGGAGAGGGAGCCACAGCTGGGGCGATGAAGGTCCTTCTTGTTGCAGGTGCTTTTCGAGAAGGATGCGACGAAGTCTGACTCGGAGTGGCGCTGCTGGCCGTCGGGGCCGCTGCCGCCTAACGAGAGGATCATCGGGAGTGACCAGAACATGTGCAGTTGGAGTGCCGACGAGGGAGTGCGGGTCGACGCCACGGAGACGAACGGGAGGTAGGATTGCCCCGACGTGACCCTGTGCTGTGCTGAAGGAGGGGATGCAGAGTTGGGATCGGAATCGGGTTGAAGCAAGCACATCAGGGAGTGGAGATCTCCGAAGGGAAGTTCGGGGTTCAGATCTCTGAGATCTCAAGCGGGGGGACAGCTGAAGCTGCGAGGCAGGTGTGTGTGTGTGTGTGTGTGTGTGTGGCAGAGCATGCATCGGTGTGTTCGCATGTGACGGGCGATGGGAGCAGGAAGGGAAGCTTCGTGTGGGTGACTACATCATCTCCGTAGACGGGTGGTCTTGCGCCCAACGGCACACCTCGGAGGTGGCGGAGAAGCTCTCGGGGCAGGAGGGGACGAGCGTCGAGGTGACAGTGGCAAGGCTGGTTGGCCCGCACAGGTGCTTGTCCTGTCCATGGCCCCACGTCGGTGTGGACTGACCATCACCTGACTCGAAGGCTCTGGGCTCAACCGAACTGGTGGCTGCAGCTGGGGGTCGTGCGGTTCAAGTGCACTTTGCGCAGGGCGAGGATGAAGCCCCCGAGGCAAGGAGGGCAGGACTGAGGCGGGCTCTGATCGGGTGACGATGGCGCAGGTCGATGTTCGAGCAGTTTACCGACAAACTGTTACTGAGGCACTGAGACCCTCGCTGAGGGCTCGTTAACTTGCAAGAAGCTGCTACCCCGGATGAAGCGCTCCTCCTCCCCTCCGCCCTGCTGCACCTGCCGCCGCCTCATGGCGACCCTTTGCTGCAGTTCTTTTTCCATGCATGGAAGTAGTCGGGGAGCTGAATAGGCGGGATGCTGCAGTCCAGCTCCATCCCGTGGACCCCTCCCGTGACCCACTTACCCTGGCACATCATGTCGCGGATCAGGTCGGGGTTGCTGGCAGAAGGAGACATCTCCGAGTGAGCAAACGACTTCATCTTGTTCCCATACTCCTCCGCCGACCCGAAGCACCAGGAGCAGTGCCACCCAACGATGTTGCCGGCTCGCTCGCACGTCCTGCCCGGCCCACTCCCGACACTGATCTCCTCCGCATGCTTGTTGTTGGGATTCGCCGCCACGTTCCTGACTGCGTTGGTGTTGTACTGCAGCATGTTCTTCAGGAAGCTCCCTGAAACCAGGCCCCTGACCGTTTTGCATCCTGACTCCAGAACTCTCCCGAAGTGCGAGAAGTGCCAGGTGAGGCAGAAAGTGACGGCCTGGTTGTGCCGGATGCTGCTGCTCATCTTGGCCAGGACCTCAGGCTTCACGATCTCGTCTACATCTGTGACTAGGACCGCGTCGCTGTCCTGGATCGGTAGCTTCTTGAATCCCACGTTTCCGATGGCGCATCGTTGTAGCGCCTCGTTCTCCCAGTACTGGAACCCCTCGGCCCTCCCGTCGATGGAGACGAGGTAGAAGAAGTCTCTGAAGGGCGCAAACCTAATGTCGTCCCTGGTGATGGACAGGTTCTTCCTGCGGTTCGACAGCGTGTGCCGGCTCTGTACGACCACCACCCCCGTAACGGTCTTGCTGTACATCTCCAGCAGCAGCCTCAGCATCTCCACCTCGTCGTTGACCATCACCCCCACCCATATGCTCGTCTCGTTGCCCGCTGGTTTCCGGGGGTGGGGAGGGAAGTCAAACTCGACCCAGTCCGAGGAACGGATTGAAGGGCAGATAGTGTTGCTAGAGCCCTGGAGCGAGAAGAAGGAGCCCAGCTCTCTGGCTGGTGCGGGCAGAAGTCTTCTCCCCTCGGCCTCGCCTCCTCGTGGATCGAACATGCCCTCGTGCTGAGAGTAGATGAAGAGCTTCACGAACACCAGGAGCGACGTGAGAGCGAAGAACAGTAAGGTCACGACCCGAAGGACCTTCATCCGGCCCTTTCCTGCGACGAGCTCCTCCTCCGGCATCGAGCCCTTCCTCGCGCATCTCTGTCTCCTCTCTCTGTCTCTCATCTCAGCTCACACCATTACCGTCTCCCCTCTCCTCCTCTCTCCCTGCCTTCCCTTCAGCTCTCGACCTGTCGTAGGCAACTAGGGAAACGAATCCTGAAAAAGCCGAAAAATCTTCAAGGTCAGTGAGGGGATGAGGTCAACAGCACCAAGAGACATGGCAGGTGAGGGGGGGAGGGAGGGAGGGAGGAAGGGAGGGAGGGAGGAGGGAGGGAGGAGGGAGGGGAACATAGGAAGCAACGGATGGTTCGGGGGAAGGCAAGGAAAGATAGTATGCGACTGGGTTGCAAACTTGCAGAAAGGAGGAGCTTGCGATGGTCGGGATTGGTGAGGCAGGCGAGCAAACAGGTTGGAGAGAAAGAAGGATGGAGCTGAGATTAGGAAGTAGATGTGATGGTGTTCTAAACTTGTAGACTGAGCTAGCTTGCTCAGATGACGATGGCATGTACCATGTCTTCAGTCCTGGCCACAGCAGGCAAGTTCCTCATCCATTGCGAACGTTCTCTCACATGCTGTCCAGTGAGGAGGAGGCATGGAAGGCTCGACCAGGGTTGACCTACAACTGCGCGGTATGATCCTGTCTACCCGTCCCCACCACTAACTTTCAGTCGCAGCCTCCGGGCGTCGGCTGCTCGAGAATGCAGCAATTTGCTGGGAAGGTGCGTGGAGAGCGAAGACGACCGCGTCTCTCACTCTCCTGCCGTAGCCTTTCTCAGATTTCACGCCCAAGGGCGGCATGAGCTACGGAGATTTTTCCAACATCACGCCGGAGTTCTCGCACAAGGGTGAGGGAGGCGGAGGAGGCGGAGGATATTCAACGACAAAAGCTGATAGTGAGCGACAGGACGAGCGAGCTGGTTGCCTTCATAGTTGTCAAGCTGTTTTCACTTTCACTTCACTGTACAAACACGGTCGAACCGATCGCCTCCTACTGCTCCCCGTGTGACCCTCATGTCTCATAATAAAACATCGAAGAAGAAACAATAAAATCAGAAATAATATCCCTCGTCGTCGTTCTCGTCCACCATTTTCCTTCTGGCCGCCATCATCGCCGCCAGCGCATTTCCTAGGGAGCAAGTCAGTCGACACAGCAGCCATGTCAACCGCACTGACCTCCTCCTCCTCCACCACCCGACGACTTCACGCTCAGGCGCTTGGGCT
This sequence comes from Guillardia theta CCMP2712, assembly GCF_000315625.1. Taxonomy (NCBI): domain Eukaryota; class Cryptophyceae; order Pyrenomonadales; family Geminigeraceae; genus Guillardia; species Guillardia theta. Next base: position 316,901 of record NW_005434645.1, on the reverse strand, counting down.
CCACTTTGACCTTCTCTGCCGGCTCGTCCGACTTCACGACCTCGGCAAAGCTCCTGGACGGAGAGCTGGAGCTCAGAGACGTCTTGGTGGAGCTCCCTTGCGCACAAGGCACCCGCGACAGAGAAGCAACTGAAACAGGCCGAGCCGCCGGCTCCTCCTCCTTGCTGAACGACAGCCGGGGCTCTCCTCCGGAGAAGTTCTGCACCGGGTGAGTCACGCTTGTCATCTTGGAGCGCAGTAGATCCTCGCTGGGCCCTTGAGCTGGTATAGCGCTCGTGTCCGACAACCCTCCCTTGACGGCTCCGTACGGCTCCTCGATCGCAGGAGTGCTCGAGGCGCCTTCCTCGCAGAGCTCCAAACTTTCCAGCTCAGCAGACCCAGAGCTGTGGTTCTTAGACAAGTCTGCTAGGATGGGATAGGCAGCGTGCGAGCCTGCAGGGTTCGGGGCTTGACTGGAGGGCGACGAGTCTTTTGATTCTGATTCATCAGGCGAGAGATGAAGGTGCTGTAAATGACAGGGAGTGGCCGCCGCCACGTCAGAGGGCGAAAGGCTGGGGCTGATCTGCAAGACTGTCAGGCGACGACCGTTCGAGACAAGTCCCAGCACAAGCGGCAGTACCTTGGGGAAGATTTCACCGGGGGGGTCGCTGGGAGGTGCCCTCGGCTCCTCCTCGTGTTCGACAGCCACCTCATCGATGCGGAGAGCGTCACGGTGGGAGGAGGCAGCGTAGGAGCTCAGCAGGCTCTCCGCCTCAGAGGCGAACTCAGTCTTGGACGACATGAGGAAAGAAGAGCTGTCTTCTGCCGCTCTTGCCTTCAGCACCGGGGAGCTCGAGCTGTAAAACGACGTTTGAGCCGAATTGCTCTCGGAACCACTGCCACTGTTCGGGCCTGCTGGTGCAGTTGACTCCTCTCCGACCGGGGGATTGGAGGCACGAGCAACTACCTCCTCCTCCTCCTCCTCCTCCTCCTCCTCCTCTTCATCGTCGCTGTCAAAGATACGAAAGAGATCCATGTCGTTGTTCCCCTTGCCGACCCAGACTTTGGCACTCGGCCTTGTCGTCGTGTCTCTCGGCAGCTCCTGGGGCGGCTCTTCACCGTCTGACTCGACGGAGTCGCTGCAGCTGTTCTTGTTGGCCTCGCTCTCGACGTTTGCCTTGGGCTTGAAGATGCTGATGAGCCTCTTGACAGAGGTCGGCCTCATCCGCTGCTTCGGAGGAGGAGGGACGTTGGCTGCCGGTACCTGAGCCAACGCTCTTTCATGCTTCGAGGCACCATCCACCTCATCATTGGGAATCGGGTCAGGCGAAGTTGACTTCCGGAAGGCCCCGTCGTGCAGGGGGTGCGATATGAACAATCTGTTCTGCTGGGAGGCTGAACCGGAGAGCTCTTTCTCCCGCTGGCACGATTGCCTCTTTTCCGCCTCTCTCTTGGACATGGCAAGCACCATGTTCACCCCAGTCACCCACAGGTCCCGTTCTTCAGAGGAGGGAGCCAAGAACTCCATGACTCTCTTCACCTCTGCCCTCACGGTACCTCCTTGAGCCGAGTGGGCCATCACTTGCCCGCCTTCGATCGCCACAATGAACTTCCTGTTCAGTGACAAGTACTCTTCCTTGTTCATGCTCGGGCTGTACTGTAGAAAGAGTCAGCGCTGAGGACGATAAATCGCATCAGGCAAGCAAACCTGCTTCTTCCACGGCTGGATCCACATTACGTGACCTTCTTTATCCTTTCCCCATGTCAACACGCCGCCAGTTGTTATCTTCAAGTTGACAGTTTTCTTGTTCTTTCCAATCTGCTCGCAATGACAAACTCAGATGCTGCCTCCCATCTGCGCTCTTAGACACCTTCGACGACGTAAGCATCTTCTCCACCATTCCTCCTCCGACCACAAAGATAGCTGCTTTGAGTGCCTGTCGAGATCACGTCAGTGCCGACGTTAGAGATGATCGCTTTATCCATCACCTGAGGGTCATTGTTCAACTTCTCCTCTTCCTTGGACAAGGCTGATATCGCCTCCTGAGGAAAGCAGAAACATTACTTTATCTCGCCCGAAACAGAAGGCAACACAAGAACAGACCTCTTGTGAATCAGATGCGGCTGGTCCCATAACGAGCGATTTCGTCTTCCTGACCTGATACCATGGAGTTCAGCTATGTGCCTTGGGGATGTAGGAATCTTTTACCTGTATATTGCTGTACACCGGCACTTGCATCGAGTCCATAAAAGACGCCTTCACAGAATCTTGAACTCCTCCATTCTTCTCCACTTCTTCCAGAACTTTCTTCACCTGTCCTTCTCTTCAGATCAAACACAAAATTACTGCATGTCCAGACCTTCTTGGTCTTCCTTTCCAACTCCATGATCTTGCTTTCCGTGTACCACTTGCCCTGGTACTTTACAATCCTCTCCGAGGAAACTTTGGGCTCTTGCGTTATTTCCTCATCAGAATCTTTTTCAAACAAGTCGGCGTATTGCTCCTCCTCATTGTGTGTCGCATCATTGACATGCTTCTGTGCCTCTCTGAAAGCTGGCAAAACAAAGTCAGCAAACTCCTGTGACTTCTTACTTGTCAAGCATGCATGTCAAACACCATACCTGCGCCAGTGTCCTAGATTCAAGAAAAAGTTCAGCATCCAATAAATACCAGAGACATCAACACACCTTGATTTCGTCGACAACTTTATTCACTTGAGAAGCTTCGAGCTCTTGCAAACACTCCAGGAAAACCTAGATGTTTTTTACGCTAGCTTTCAGAGTTGAACAAGCTGACCTGCGAAGTGGTGACTCCGCTCTTGTACTGTTCTTGACTTTGAATTTTGAATTCTGGATCAGCAGTGGCTTTCAGCTCCCTGATGAGATTTGCGATGATTGGAATTCTCCTGTCATGAACTGTCAAGGAACAGCAACAGTAGCCCACCATCACGTTTTTCACCTGCCATTCTCAATCCTCACAAGCTTGAGTTTGACCATGCTTCCTACTTCTCCAAGGATTGCCTTTGTAGCTGATTCTATCCCCTTGCAGTATACACTCTTCCCATCAACCTCCATCAGACAGTCTCCCGGCTGTATGCCACTGTTGACTGCACTCGAGCCCTCCACGAGGGCCTTGACAAACAACGAGTTGTCCGGGGCTTTGAAGAAGACGATACCCACTCCTGCCAGACTTTGGGGCTCCTCAAACGCATCGTTGAAGGCTGAGGGGATGTTGTAATTGTACTTCTTCTTGCCATTAAACACCTTCCAGACCATCTTGAGATTGGTCTTATTCGCTCCAATCTTCAATCAATTTGAATCGCGATGAGGAAATACATAGCTCCTCCTGCATAACATAGATTTAGAATCGTGCAGGAATACGTTGACTCGCGAATACTATTTCAGCAAACACCTCCTTTGACCGTCTATATCTTTCATGCTGGGGGTTGTTGGGATGGGGGCGGACTAACAGGACAATACTTCGTGAGGATTCTAAAGTACAGATAAGCTCTTTGATCAGATCATTATTCAAGATGATGTCAATCCAAGGAATTCATTTCGACATCAAAACACACACATCCATCATGTCGAACTCGCTCTTGATCGAGATTGCGCTCGCAATGGTTTGAGTCAGGATTCCTTCGTCCCTTCAGATTGATGTCTCCCCTGCTTCCTGCATCCCTCATGCGGCCTCTTCTTCATATTCGTAGCTAGTTACGTGTTCGCACTCTCTTATCAATCCTATTTCTCCCTTCCCATCTCCTGATCCTGCGAAAACCGCCATTCCTTCATGTTCAGAACAGGAGGACCCCGCAGATCTCGGACTCAAAATGACTACCCTTACCCCACACTTCTAGCAAATACTACCCCACTTTCAACCCCCGAGTTACCACCACACCCCGAAAACTCTTTGTTGTTCACCCCCACCCCGTTAGAAACTACCTACCACGGATCCACAAAATGATGAAATGCATGAAGTACCCCTCCTTTGCATTTTTATTTAACCCCTACTTGACAGCCTCTATGACTTTTTGAGGGTACTGAACCCCACCCCCTGAACAAAACCACTTCACACCAGAAGTCATGGAACCACCCATCCCCCACAATTACTACCAGTTTTCAGTACCAATATATTTGATAAATAATATTCATATCGAGATATCAGATATTCATTATTTTGTCTCTAATATTTGAATCTAAACAGATAAATAGCCAGAACTTTGATAATTTGATTTAGGTTAACTCAGTTACAAATTTCCCAAGGAGTCAAACATTATTTCAAACTGTTTTGCAATATTTGAATTTGTAAGAATTTATTTGGAAAACGATGAATCTCATACCAAGGAATGTACTTCCAAATATTTGAAATGAAAGGAAAATTACCAAAACGTTAAATAAATGTTTGAAATTTAACAGAAGAAAAGTAGGACAAAGTCGCTGAATCAAAATTGCACAAGTCCAGCTTCCACGGACCCCCCCTCTATCCCTCTTTCAGAACCCCACCCCCACTGAGCCTTCGCTGCCTCTCGACGCGAAACGTCAAGATTTCTCACGGTTAACTAAAACTTTCATTTCGGACTGGAGCCCCGGAGCTCCCGGCCGGGCCCTGTCGGGTAGAGCGGAGGGGAGCGAGCAACAATGCGGGGGGGGAGGGAGCAGGACAGGCACGGGGGGAGGGCAGGCGAGGAGTACGAGGAGAGCTGAAGCAGTGAAGAGATCAGGCAAAGAGACAGCAAGGAGAGGAAGGGGATCAGGGGTGGGCCAAGGCTAAGAACGTGGGCAGGATCTGGGGGTGGGTGCAGGAGGGAACGCTTGAGTCACTAACCACCTGTAGCCTTAGCAGGTTGCCATGACCCTCCCTTTCCTCAACGTCGTTGAAGAGGACGTGTTCCAGTTGGTGAACGGCTGCCTCATCGGCTGGCTTCTGCTGATTGCCTTCCCCCGTTGGAAGCACACCCCCAGCGTGGTCCTTCTGGTCTCGGCTTTCTACGCGCTCCTGTACACCCTCCTCCTCCCTTCCTCCATCTTCGGCACGCTCCCCCCCGGCTCGAGCTTCACCTCTCTCCAAGGCATCGTCAATCTCTTCTCCAGCAAGCGGGCTGTCCTGGCCGGTTGGGTGCATTATGTGAGTTTTGACCTGCTAGCTGCCAGGTTCATCCTTCTGGACTCGCAATCAGCAGGTAAGGCGCGCTCAGAGCCTGCTCCTGCTCCTACTCCTTCTCCTTCGCCTGCTCCTTCGCCTGCTATCTTAATCCATCCTCTCCATCCTCTCCTCCCCCCCCCCCTTCTTTCCTTTCCTCCTTTTCCTTCTTTGTTGATTCGCTTGCAGGCATTCCTCATCTCTTCATCGTGTGGATCTTTCCTCTCACCTTGCTGCTGGGTCCTGCAGGGCTAACCTCCTACCTCCTCCTCAAACCGCTTGTCAGTGGATCGAAGAGCAAGAAAGCACAATGAACTTTCTCCTCAACAGCCTTCTCCAGCCATTCTTCATCTCCCTGGTAGGATCTTCTCCTTCTCCTTCCTCTCCTCTTCCTATGTGCTTCTTCCTGTGCCCACGGAGTGCTAGATGGTTGGAGCCATCACAGGACAAATGGTCGGGAGGAGGATGGGGCTAGCTCAGCGAACTATGATGAACTTGTCCAGGTCAATAAAGTGACGTGAAGCTAACACCATGAGTGCAGAGAGTTGCTCTGACCTGTTTCTCTCGTAGGGGTTTCTATGCGCTATGCTCCCTTCTCGCTCTCCTCATGATCTCCTGGATCCTCGTCATGCCTGGAGCCTGTCACCTCCTGTGGTTGGATGCTTGACCTCTTGTCGTTCATTACCCCCCCCCTCTCCAAACACATCTGCATCCCTCTCTGCGCCCCCCCCCCTCCTCTCCTTCCTCCTTCAGCCTCTCTATCTCTCGTCCCCTTGCACGTCTCTCTCCCTCTCCCTTTCCCTCCATCCTTCCCATGTGTTCCCTCCCCTTTCTGTTCCTTCGTCACTCCAATCCTTCTTTCCTCTGATCCCTTTCACGACTACGCCGATCTGACCTACTCCTTGCTTCCGTCTCACTCCTACAACTTCTGGCCTTCTGAAGGTCAAGGGACGTGACTGTTGAGTTATGTAGGAGCAGCGGACGAAGAGACTTCCTGCAGAGCATGAAGATAACTCAAGTTCATCCTCAGATCAACTAGGCGGCAAGTTCTGACTCCCTCCACCTCAGGTTCCTCTCAGTCTCTTGACCAAGTACGAAGACCAGCATCTCATCTGCTTCACTCACGTGTTCCCTGGGGTGAGTCTCCTCCCTTGCCTAGCTCGCTTCTCTCCCGCTCCTCTCTGCGCTGTTCCTTCTCCTCTGGAGACTTCCTCTACTTCACGATATTAACTTCCAAACCTTGCCTTGCCTTCCTCCTGCTGAATCCCACCTCTATCTCCCTCCCCCCCCTCCTCCTCTCTCTCGCTCCTATCTCCAGGTGTTCTGGAGCATCGCCATCATCGTCCAACTCAACAAGGGCGTTCGCACTCAGCATCCTCTGCTGGTCAGGATGAGTTCCGATTTTGCGCCCCCTCATCCCCCCCCCTCCTCTCAGCATCAAGTCGTCGGAGCCATCTTCTTGACCATCTCGCTGGCGATGATGGTGGGTCCGCCACCCAGCAAGATTCGCCATGCCCTGATCGCCCCTTTGAATCAGGTCGGATACTACGCTATTGAGGCCCGCGGGTTGATCTACTATAAGTCTGTGGCTTCTCCGACCTCCACTCTCGTCTCTCTCCTCACTCTCCTTGCCAGGCATGATTTCCGGAACATCTCGACGCACGATGCGGTCCCCAACATCTCTCTTCTCCCTTCGTCCTCACTGTCTTCTCCGACCAGTCCTCTCACATGTTTCCTGCCCACGAGCCATCCCTGACCTCAGGTCTACTCACCTTCCTCCACTCCTGCTCTGATCCGAGGCTTCTCTCACAGCGGCAGTTCTCTTCCTCGTTACAGGTACCACTACCTCCATCCTCACTGTCCCGCCCTCAACCCACCAGGTCTACTCGCCCTCCTCTCCATCCTGTTGCACCGTCGGGCATCACACAGGTCCGAACGTCCTCCTCCTTCCCCGCTCACTTCCCTGCAGGCGCTGGATCTTTCGGCACGTCGTCCTGGGCCTCTGGGTGTCACTTCAGCGAGTCTTCGTCGTTCTCTTCCCCTTCTTCATCGACCTTGTAGGGCTAGATCATCGGAATCCACGGCAAGCGAGACCCTCCTCATGCTCTGATCCCTACCGCTCCCAGATCGTTCATGTCCTGACGCCTCTCCCGTCCTCCCCCCCCGGCTCTTTGCTTTGCTCCTTCCCCCTCCTTACTTCCTCTCTAACTGAAACCTCAGGGTACAGAAAGCCAACTTCGGAGATGCAGGAGTTTTCGCTATCGGGGTGAGATCATGACTTCAGCCCTCAAGGAGGTTCTTACACGTTTTTCAGATTTTGGCTGCTGTGGTGGAGACAGTCAACGTCTACATGGACAGGATGCAGGAAAAGAAGCCAGAAGGCAACAAGAGAGATTGAAACGAGCACAATGCCATTCACTCGACATGCGCATCTCAGTCTAGTTGGGGCCTGATCCGGTGTTGAAGAGCCCGCCTCCATGGTTGATAGACATGAAAAAGTCAGCGAAAACGACTGAGATGATAGCCATGAGCTTCATGACGATGTTGAGCGCAGGCCCCGAGGTGTCCTTGAGAGGATCTCCAACCTGTAACATGTGTCACTGAGGGCAACATCACACTCCCGCTGCTCCTCACAGTGTCTCCGACGACAGCGGCAGCGTGAGCTGAAGACTTCTTCCCAGCATAGATGACGTTGCGCCCATCGGCCGTCTCCACTGGCTCGTCTCCTGCCATGATTTTGTTGTACTTGGCGGGATCCGTCCTCTGCAAGTCCGACAGCCACTGCCTGATTGGCACCTCCTTGTCAGCGCCTCCCATACGGACTCTCTGCACAAGGCAAGAATCTCCGTTGTTCTTCGCTGCCTGCTCATACCAGTTCTGAGCAATGGGACGTCCATCGCGGTAAGGGAACCAGCCGTTGAGTTCACCTTTCTCGGTGTACTTCTTGGCATTGTCCCAAGCACCTCCAGTGTTGGACATGGAGATGGCGAGCTGCACAGATGACGCAGTGGCGCCAGTCAAGAGCCCAGCAACAGCTTCCACTCCGAAGAAGGTGCCGACCAAGATTGGGCTAAGGATCACAAGAAGACCAGGCGGGACCATCTCCTTGAGGGAAGCCTTCGTGGCGATGGCAATGCACGCCTGGTAATCTGGTTTCGCGAGGGTTCTGCCCTGGCTTCTCCATTCCTGACGCTCATGGAAATCAAGGCCAGCACTGTCGCTCAAGCCCGGGATTTCAGCCCATTGCCTACCAACCTCCTTGACCATAGCGTTGGCTGCCTCACCGACAGATCGCATGGTCATGGCGGAGAACCAGTATGGCACCATGGCACCAAACACCAAAAACGCGAAAACCACAGGGGACAAGAGGTTGACTGCACCTGTTGAGAGTGGGCTATTCCCATTCGACGCGACGCGGGTAACGAAGGCACCAAACAAGGCCAAGGAAACGAGGGCAGCAGATCCAATGGCAAAGCCCTTTCCGATCGCAGCAGTGGTGTTTCCAGCGGCATCAAGAGCATCGGTCTTGTCACGCACAGACGACGGCATCTCAACCATCTCAGCAATTCCACCAGCGTTATCGGAGATAGGTCCATACACATCAATGGTGAGGCAGGTAGCCAGAGTGGAGAGCATTCCGAGTGCAGCAAGGGAAACTCCATACATTCCAGCACTCTTGAGGGAGAGGAAGATGATAGCAGACAAGATGATCACTGGCAGAATAGCTGATTTGTAACCAAGAGCCAATCCGTAAATGATGTTGGTGGCCGCACCGGTTTCAGTAGAACGAGCGACGTCACGTACAGGGGTGTAGCTGTGGCTTGTGAAATACTCGGTGATGAATCCAATGAGGCATCCACCCCAAAGGCCAGAAATAGTGCAGAAGTAGCAGATAGTTGGGGTAACAAGGGCATCCTTGCCATTGACCGACAGTAAGATGGATTCGGGAAGAGCCCAAGCAGCGACTGGATAGAGGAGAGCTGTCATGGCGATCGAAGTCACGAGGAGCTGAATCTTGAGAGCCTTCTCAATGTCTGCTTCACAGCGGACCGGTTGGATATCAGTGGCAATGAAAGAAACAACCATGCAAGCAACAATTCCGATGGCGCTGATGAAGAGAGGGAACACAAGGGCAGCCCATCCCTCATTCTCGATTGAAACAGACGCAGAGCCCACGAGCATGGCAGCGCAGCTTGCCTCTCCAAAAGAACCGAACAAATCAGATCCCATTCCAGCAACGTCTCCCACGTTGTCTCCAACGTTGTCGGCAATGCATGCTGGATTGTAAGGAGAATCCTCATCGAGCTTCTTGCCATCACCCACGCCAATAACCTTGCCCGAAAGATCCGCACCAACATCAGCAGCCTTGGTAAAAATTCCTCCTCCAACACGGCCGAACATGGCAATGGCAGAGCCACCAAGACCATAACCGGCAATGCACTCGAACACGGTCTTGTAATCTGTTTTCCCATCTGCACCGGTGAAGATTCCACGGTAAACAAGACACAAGGTGTAGAGGATCATGAGCGACAAGGAGCAGAGCGAGTAGCCCATCACTCCACCAGCGCGGAATGCAGTATTGAATGCAGCGCTCCAGCCATACTCTCCTTCCTTCTTTGCGGACACTGGCTCACATGGTTAGCAAATAACAAGTTTCAAATCATGTTCTGCACCGGTGGTACGTGCATTCGAATACACAGCAACCATCATTCCGATGAATCCCGCAAGAATAGAAGTCAATGCTCCAACGATGAACGAGAGCGCAGTAAGTCCACCTATACACAATGTTAAAGACCCACCCATCATAATCCTTGTGCAAGCTTGGCATCACCGACGGTAAAATCCCAGCCGTTGGTGTTGGTGTGGGAAACCATGAGCAAGATCAAAACGGAGAAACCAGCCACGAAGATGAAGCAGATCTACATCTAAAATCAGCCTCCCACATTGTACCAAACAAAAACAAGCAAAGATGACAGCTCGCCGTGCTCACCTGATATTCGGCCCACAAGAAGGCTCTTGCTCCTGCTCGGATGGTCTCATAAATTGTGATGAGCTCCTGTTGAAAGGCAACTTCAGATGAGATCCACCGACTTTCCCACCAACACGTGCGTGATGTGATAGGAGTCTGTACATACCTCATCAGATTCTCCTGCTCTCGCAGAGCTGACGAGCGGCTCCATATCATCGCTGGGGGAACGCAAGGAGATCTTTCCAACTTGTCAGACCAGAGGCAAGAATATGAAATAAAACATCACCAATGAGACACAGTAGTAGAGGAACGACGCAAAAGCAATTCCAACAATGCCGCAGGAGAAGATAAGCAAGTTGGCTTGAGCCTGCAGAGGAGCTATTATATTTGGCTCCAGTACTGAGCACGGTCGAAACCTCAGAACTCCCTCCAGAAGGCGGTGTAGTTTGCTTCGGCGAAACAACATTTTGAGCCCCAGCCAAATGAGATGATGCGAGCAGCAAGACCGCCACGGCCAGAGCGGAACTGACCTGAAACATGCCCGACATCACCGTCGAAGTCACAGAGCCAAAGATATGCACACAACAACATCATGGCAGATAAAGGTTCCCTCCACAACATGGTGTAGGTTGGATTTCAAGGCCTCAGACTTGCTTTCAAAACAAAGCGAAAAGCAACACAGGATCCAACAAAGAATAAAATGTTTCAGCGGCGCGCAGAAATCAGAAATTGATGGCAAGAGCACCAGAGAAGGAGTTGTTGTAAAACAACTCAAACAAGAACGCATTGACTATCAGCCCCTCTCTTCCCATCTCTCTCATCTTCCTCTTCATCTTCCCCTCATTAGCCATTCTCCTTACCTTTCCGCAGATTGCCGCCATCGTCGAGGAGGACACGCAATGAAGGAAGCTACCCCCCTATACTCACACACCGTGTACCCACCCCCACCCCCCATAGGGTCAGCTGAATACAGATCCTGTTCCTTTCACCCCCTCCATGTGTGACCCCTACCCCGTTATTTGACGGGTACTCCTTCAACTACCCTACTGTGCTAATAAAAGTTTGTCCCTCATTGGGGGGTCCACGTATGCCGGTCTATCCTACTACACCCCGTGGGGCCCGAGAGGGTGGATTACGATGATCAGCCTACCCCTAATTTGGCTATCAGAAGTACCCCATCTCGAATCCAAAAACCACCCACCCCCTCAATTTCCGGACTCATCTTTAAAAGAGTTTTTCACAGTACGGAGGACGCTCATACGAACTTGTCAATTAATACTTGTTAAAAATGAAAAAGTGTTTTATAAGGTCTGTACCCCCGTTGTGTTTTTGGGGTATAAAAATACCTTAATATCAATTAGACCCCCTTGGCTGTTTAGAAAAGAACCCGTGGGCCAGTTCCTGAATTTTAAAATTCATCACGTACTCGACACAAATCAGCCTCAGGAGATGCAATTATGTAGAAGAGAGGGCAGAAATTATTAACCCTAATCATTCCGCCACTTCACTTCACTGTCCATAATTCTGGCCCAAACCCCATCGCTACAGACACGTACTGCAGTTAAAACAAAAGCACTTTTATTTGCAGGGGCCGAGCATGTGGGGTACCCACGGGTAGTGATTAATAGGATTGTTATGGGTCCCATTGACAAGGGGGTAGGGTTTATAATGAGGGTTTCGAGACGATTTTAGGGTCCATTGGCCCATGGGGTGGGTACAGATTCCTCAGGAGGGGTGGGGAGGTTCGTAAGGGAGGTCGTGGGAAGGAGTTGTATCTCGCCGACTCGAGAGGGCTCAGGGAGGGGATGCGGTCCAAGTTCGAAGGCAACTAGATCCGGGCCCGGGGGCTGGCTGCAGTTCCGGGCCTTCGAATGTTCTGAACTTTCACTCAAAGTTTCTGGTCATGTTTTGAAAGTTTGAAACTTGTGGTGGTGATGCAAGCGGCATACCGACTATGGCAGCAGAGCGGTGAGGAGGGGAGGGGAGGGGGAGGGGAGGGGGAGGATACCAAGATCAGTCTGTGAATGAGAGGAGAGGAGAGGAGAGGAGAGGAGAGGAGGGGAGAGGAGGGGAGAGGAGGGGAGGGGAGGGGAGAGGGGAGGGGAGGGGAGGGGAGGGGAGGATGGGAGAAAGATACCTGATGGAGACGAGTGTGTGAATGAGAGGAGATGAGATGAGGGGAGAGGGGTGAAAAAGTAGGATACAGAAATTCATGGAAGGGCAATGGGGTATCTCTGGAAAGCGCATTTGACATTCGGAATAGGTGTTGCACAGATAACAAGCGCACGATCGCTTCGATTCGGAGAAGAACCCACCAGGTAGCTACCCTAAGATAAGACTAGCTTGTGAACGGCGTGCAGTCGTCTCCACAAGCTGTTAGAGATGCTGTCCATAGCCATGGAAGAGGAAAGGTATTCTCCCTCTGTGTCTTGAAGGGTCCTAAGGTTGCCAAGGTACGATGACGCCGAGAAGCTGAAGAGGGAGGTAAGACTTGCGCTCTTGCCCTCACAACAGTCCCAGTGCGCAATGGAGAAGGTTTTTTGACATATCCCATGTGAAACTCTCTCAACTTCAAGCACAGCAACAGCTGGACTCCATGAGGCTTCAGCTCTCGCTTGCTGTATGCCCGTCGGGGAACAGACTGCTGAGGTGACTGTGGGAGCGTGTCCAGCAGTGTCATCGAGTGACGCCAGTTGGAACCCAGAGCCGCAGGGAAGTCGTTCTCGGAAGTGGTGAACAGCTGCAAGAGCGTTATCTCATCGGACGACCTAGTCTTTGTTCCTACTACTCCTCAGAAGTACCGGAGGAGACCGCAAGAGAGGAGCCTGGAACCGCCTGAAGAAGACGAAGGAGGAGGAGACTTTCTTGGAGTGAGCATGCATGACCGGTCCGTGGGTCTGTCGTTTAACCCGTTTCTCGACAGACCTGCATGCAGAAAGTGCATCTGCTGCTGGCAGGAAATCCACCCGATGTCTTGGCGGCGGGGAGGATTGTCCACGAGATGATAGCGCACGCTGGTTTGAAGAGCGAGCCACCCTCCTGGGCTCCGAGTGAAAGATTTGCAGGCTCAGATGACTACTCGGAGGGAGAGGTCGGGCTTGAGCTCTCAGATGCGTGCTCGCAGAAGGTATCAGACGACATGGCATGATGTTTGTTCTCCCTGACTCACCAGCGTCAAAGGTGGTCAAATGTGCGCGCATGGAGTTGAAGAGTGTTTGTAGCGGTAGAGTCAGCGGCCCTTCCTGGAGGGACGACCTTCTCAGGATCATTGCGGTCTTCCTGCCTTGCGTCTCTTGCGATTTCTCTGATAATTGACGTTTCAGCTGTGGGACCTATCAGCGGAACTGGATGGTGACGATTCGGAAGATGAAGATCTCATATCGGATTTCCTGCAAGCTCAACTGGAAAATCTGTCGGTTTCATGCTACAGGAGGATGTTCAAACGGCAGACTCCCACGATCCAAAGTTCGCAAGACCTCTTGAAGGCTATCAACACGATCAGCAAGGAGGATATTGACGTGCCAGGGGCATTGAACGGCCTTGAAGATGTGTTGTACTTTGTCCTGGACTTCATGCAGCTTTTCTTGAAGAACGCCAAGGTTGGTCCTTTGAATGGCCGTCTCGAGCCTTCTGATGCAAATGCAATCAGAATTCAAACCAGAGCTTGTTGACGAATCTAGTTGCCCGAGGGGCTTCAGTCTCTTCGCGGATCTGCTACAGCCTCTTCATCTCTCTCCTGCTGGGGCTGTCACTGACCAGCATCCTCCATGCATGCAAGGTATCGAGTGGGTGGGAATGCGGATCAGACTGCCAGGGTGACCAGTGTGCAGGTCCTGAAGCAAGAGGAAGATGGTTCCGACGACGGAGAGATCGCGAACAAGGCTCAAGTCAAGACGGAGCTGAACAAGGCATTCAAAGTCATCGAAACCTTCGAGGTCAGCAGAGTCAACCGCTGGATGGGTCGTTTGGAGCTGAACCAGCACTGCAGGAGAGGATGGTCGAGATGCTGGGATCGGAGAGTGAGCGTGAGAACTGCGACCGATGCGTTTGCTGACATGGGGTTGAAGGTTTCGATTCTTCCTTCCTGTCCGACGAGTTCGCCGAGGTGACTCTCTCGCATTCCTCGTGCATGGCGGGTTGAAAGTGTGGCGGGCAGGTGGTCAAGTGCTCGTTCGAGGTCTTCGACAGCCTGGAGGCTGAAGAAGCTTGAGACGGACACACATCGAAGGGGACGAGGACGGTCTCTGTCCTTGGATGTAAATATAGCTGCAGACTGTACATAAACTGACGATAGGGCTCAAATACATTTTAATCAAGTGAGCTAAAGGACCTCCCCCCCACCTCCTAGCTCCCTTTCAGCGAGTCTCAACCCCTCGCTGTTCTTCTCAACCTTCATCCCTTCCCTCCCTTCCTATCTCAACCTCCTCATCCCCGCCCCCTCCCCCTCCTCCCTCTCCCTCCTCCCTCTCCCTCCTCCCCCACCTCCTCCCTCTCCCTCCTCCCTCTCCCTCCTGTCGCTCTGTCGCTTGTTTCCCTTCAGTGATTTCTTGAGATGCCGTTAAAAAACTCCAGCAAGGGGGTGGGTGGGTCAGCACAAGTACGGGTACATTAAAGCCTCAAATTCGACTATATCTGGGGGTGCGATCAGTTTCTCCCCAGGTACCAAAAACGCGAAATGCTCGCCTTCGCAGTCACAGGAGGGGGAGGAGGAGGGGGAGGAGGAGCTGCGGGGAGGTGGCTGGGCATGCACAGGGGATGCTTGGCAGGAGGATCTCTCGCGTTTGCCGCAGGGGGGATGAACAGGATGCTGAGAGTTGGAGAAATGAAGCAGGGGGGAGCGAGACTGGAGCCCATGGGACTTTCTCGGAGACAATCAGATTTGATGAGATCTAAAACGGTCCAGAGAGGTGAGATCTTTCTCGCGCCCTTCCCCTTGCCATAGTGTTGGTGTCTGTTTGTGTTGCTTGCTGCGGTTGACGCTGCTCTATCGTTTTTTTGTGGTCTTTTCTTCCGAGCCACTCGAGTCTTGAGCGTGGTTGACGCGATTCCTTGATAGAGGACGAGGACCACAATCCCTTCATGAGCTCTGTCTTCGATCGGGTGGACGCGAGAGAGGGAGAGACAGTTGGAATCTCCTACAAGAACGACTTACTCAAGCTCCTCCGTGCTCTACTCGGCTACTTCTCCTCCTCCATTCTCGCTGCCTGGCTAGTCGTCCGGTGCTACTTGACCGCACTGCCAGAGAAAGTCTCGCCGGGAGCAGCAGGAAGGCTCATGGCTGCAGTGTCGAGCTCAACCAGGCTGATGAGAACGAGGGGAAGGGAGTATTACATCAAGTTTGCCATGGCAGCGGTGAAAGGTAACTTGATGTTGATAAGGAACAACCTCCTGAGTTGGTGCAGCCTTGAGGAGCTTCGGTGTGAATGTCGATGTGGATGTGGAGATAGCGAAGAAGCTGCGGGAGGAAGAAAGTAGAGCAGAGGACGAGCGGTCACATGGCTGACCCAGCACACAGGCCGAACCCAGACGCTGATGCTACAAAGGGCAAAGGAGGAGGAGGAGCGACGAAGGAAGGAGGAGCAGCAGAGGAGGATCGAAGAGGCGAGGAGGAGGGCAAAAGTGGGAGGCGAGCGGGAGCAAGCAAGCGCTGAAGGGCACACAGGAGAACTGGGACCTGGCGGTCAGCGTCGTCAAGTTCGTTGGAAAGAAGACGTGGCAAGGTACAGGAGAAGGGAGAGGAGGAGGAGTAGGTGGGAGGGGGAGGAGTAGGTGGGAGGGGGAGGAGTGGGTGGGAGGACGAGGAAGGAGGACCAAGGGTGAGGTGTTCCTCTAGGCTCTGTTGTTGCTGGGAGCGCGATCGTGGAGGGAGGGAAAAGTGCAGCAGAGCAGGTGAGGGGGTTTCATGCTGATGCTTCAAGTCCGATGACGAGCCGAGGTAGGCGCAGAAGATAGCTCCTGGCCTGCTGGCAGTGGGTGCCGTAGCAGCCTCTGGTGAGTGAAAGAGAAGCAGGAGCAGGGGGCAGGGGGCAGAGGGCAGGGGGCAGGGGGCAAGACAAGAGAGGGATTGGGTGCACAGCAGGCCGGAGAAGGAAAGTGGAACAGGAAGCGAGGGAGCAACGGGGTACCAGGATGGGGAGGATGACGATGTGTACAGCTGACCTGACGGACATCGCCCTGGCAAGTGCAGCTGGACTTGTGGTGACTAGTGCAGTGGTGAGGGGACAAGGGAGGAGTAGAGGAGGATGATAAAGTCGGGCAAGGTTGACCTCGCAGTCGCGGAGAGGAAGCGAGAGGTGGAGGCGAGGAAGAAGCTGCTGGAGACGAAGGTGAGGCAAGCGCGGCAGGAGGGGAAGGGCGGTGACGAGAGATGACAGTCACAAGATGGGAGAGAGGAGAAGGAGGAAGGAGGAGCCCCGAGTGGGGAGACGGAGGAGGCCGGCCAGGAATCGGGGCAGATAAAGCTGACCTTTGACATGAAGTCGGAGGATGAGATGCGGTGAGGCTCGATGCCCGAGGCCTTCGGGGTCTCTGAGCTCACCGGGCAGGCAACTCTACAACCTCATCCTCAACATGCAAGGAGGGAAAGTGAGAGGCTCCTCCTCTACTCGCTCCCTCCTCCTCCATAACCTTCCAGCTTCCCTGCCTATCTCCCCTCCCTCTCGCTCGCTTCCTCTCCCTCTCCTCCTCCCTCTCGCTCGCTTCCTCTCTCTCTCCCCTCCCTCTCGCTCGCTTCCTCTCTCTCTCTCCCCTCCCTCTCGCTCGCTTCCTCTCCCTCTCCTCCTCCCTCTCCTCCTCCCTCTCCTCATCTCTTCGCAATCGTTCTTCTCTGCTCTTGCCCTACTTTCCCTTCTCTCCTCCTCCTAGCTCTCCTTCAAGTGCCGATGACCATGTAAGGACTTCCCTCTCGCTCTGGCCCTCGCCCAAATCTCCGCCATCCCGAGGATCGAGAACTCGCTGGTGCCAGCGACCCACAGCATGTCAAACTTCTGAGCTCTTGCGCAGGTGGACCGCGTGCAGAAGGAAAATTGCAAGGTAACTGGTTGCAACCTTCATCTCTCGGTCTCCCCTCCCCTACGGCCTTCCCCTTACTTCCTCCTCCTCCTCCTCCTCCTCCTCCTCCTCCTCCTCCTCCTCCTCCTCCTCCTCCTCCTAGCGCGTGCCTACAATTACTCATGCTACGCTGGCTCCTACTCCTCTTCACCTTCTCCTACTTCTTCTCCTCCTCCTCA
>NW_005434645.1:296535-299484 GCF_000315625.1 Guillardia theta CCMP2712 | reverse complement strand
TCTCGCTTTGGAAGACATCAAAATCTTCTACCATGCCATGAGCGAGGTTGTTTCCCTTTGAACTTGACACCATCGTTGAAGATGTCATTCCATACAGCGAGGAGAGCTTATCGAACTCGATCGATGGATAAAGTACATGTGGAGAGACAACCCCAAACAGATCTTGTTTGAGAAGATCCGATCACCAGGGCATGATAGCAACATGTTTGACAGCTCTCTCAGCGCTCAGACAAGACTGCATGAGTCGGATGGCGGGGAAGGTCGATTTTCGGATCAGCTCGAAAGTAAGCTTGTTTTCTGGGAGAGGGATTGTGTCATTTGAGGTCATTTCTTGGCAGAGAACAATTCTTCCATATCTTCAAGAAGCTTCAACCTGCTTGATTCCAGCCTGCACACAGAGGTCAACGAGTCCAGCACACAGACCGACGTGGTGGCTGAGGTAAGAACCGTGCCGTGACGCGGCCGTTGCGCTCCTTGATAAGATCGACCTGCTGAGATTGACCTTGGCTCGAAGGCATTGCGGCCTGTGTTGCCAGGAGATTGAGAAAGAGATCCCAAGGAAGTGGACAGGACACCGAAGATACAACTGAAGATGTCAAACAAGATGGACGAAGTGATACAAGTGGATGACTTTCAGAATCAGGTTTTGAGTTCTCGGCCGAATGACTTGGATGACCAGATTGCATTCTTTCTCCTAGGTAGCCCCCCCCTCTTCCTCTTCCCCCTCCTCTTCCCCCTCCCCCTCCTCCTCCTCCTCCTCCTCCTCCTCCTCCTCCTCCTCCTCCTCCTCCTCCTCCTCAAGCGAAGTGAGACTCCTCTGCATCTTTCACAGCAGCCTCCACAATAACCCCCAGCGCCTCCTCCATCTGCTCAGTCAGACAATCAGTCCGATGCCGGCAGAGAAGCAAGGATGGAGGAGAGCGGAAGAAGAAAAGACGTAGACAAGTGGAGAGAGAGGTGTATCGGAGCACGAGAGGAGGGAGGGGGAGGAGGAGGAGGAGGAGGAGGACAAGAGGACAAGAGGACAGCGCGGGTTGCGCCAAAAGAACCAGCATCAGCACCAGTACCAGCAGGACAAGTGAAGTCACTTGCCTTCCTTCCCAAGTGCGATTCTCCCCGCTCCACGTGCATCCTTGCCAGCTCTACCAGCGAGTATGCTGCCCTCATCCTGCCACTCCTCAGCGCACCGCCATGGCCGCCTCCTCTCAGACCTGAGCCCGTAGACCGGACCTGGAGGGACGGACGGACGGACGGACGGACGGACGGAGGGACGGAGGGAGGGACGGAGGGAAGAAGGGACGGAGGGACGGAGGGAGGGACGGAGGGAGGGACGGAGGGAGGGAGGGACATGGGAAATGAGAAGCAGAGCAGGAGGAGAAAAGAGGGAGAAGAGGGGAGAGGGGAGGAAAGGGGAATCGGCAAAAGACAAGACATCAGCATCGTAAAGATTTCAACAGCTGTCGCTCACTGTCAAAGGCTTGAGTGAGACGAGCAATGCTGTCGATCCTGCGTGAGAATTATATTCCTCCTCCTCCCCTTGTTATCGTTGTTGTAGTCATCATTTCCATCATCATCATCATTATCACTCCTATCATCATCATCATCATCATCATTATCATCATCATCATCATCATCATCATCATCATCATCATCATCATCATCATCATCTCCATCATCATCATCTCCATCATACATTTCCTCTCCCCACCCTCACCACTCACTTGTCCATCATAATCTCCATATTGTGCAGCATTGCCTGATCCCCTGCCATTCGCAAGTCCTGCAACCTCCAGTATCACTTCCAACCTGAAACGTGCTCGGCATACATGAAGTCTCCCTGCGCTCAGAGGGGAGACGCCATTAGGCTCTGCGCTGCCCACGGCCGAGCTCTGCTCGTGTGGCCGGTCTTTCACGGTGCTGGCGTCGCCTTGGGGAGGAGGAGACGCAGGAGGAGACGGAGAAGGGAAGGAGGAGAGGTTTGAGCATCGATTGTATATGTCCACCGCCTTGTCAAGGTTTCCCTGCCATGCTGTCATCATGGGGGAGGAGGAGGAGGAGGAGGAGGAGGAGGACGAGGACGAGGATGAGGACGAGGACGAGGACGAGGACGAGGATGAGGACGAGGAGAAAAAGGAGGACGAGGAGGAGGAGAGGAGGAGGAGGAAGGACCACGACTTGCCTGCTGCATGTATAGTCCTCCCATAGCCTCCAGGCAGCGCTTCATGGCCGCTTCATCCCTCAAGCTCTGATGCACCGACAGCGCCTCCTCGTACCGCGCGATGGCTTCGCCATGCTGATTCTTCCCTGCACTTCCGTGAGCGGGAGAAGCAGGGAGGAGGGGAGAACTTACCGACTAGTGCTCTTGCCACTAACTCCAGGGTATCAGCCATGGCGGCTTCGTCGAGAGGAGAGGAGAGCATTCGTACAGCCAGGACGTCGCAGAGGAGAGGATACGCGTTCTCTGCCATGCCGTTCTCCAACATCTCCCTTCCAAGGGCGCTCTTGGCTGCCGCCATCTCCAGTTCGGGCAGTTCGTCGCAGCAGAGCTGGGCCGCTTTCTGCCTGAGGAAGGCAGGGGAGGAGGAAGAGAGCTGGCCGTCCTCGGCCCCTTCCTCAGACTGACTGTCCTCTGACTCCACCACAGCCATGCTTTCCCCCTCCATCGCCGCCTCCTCGCCGCCTCCCTCCTCTCCGTGCGGCATCTTCGGTTCTACCTGACTCCTTCCAGGGATCACTGAGACCCTGAGGTGAAATTCGTTGGGGTCGCACGCTGGGGGAGCGGGGAGGAGGGAGGGGGAGGGGGGGGGTAGGAGGCGAGAGGGAGGAGAAGGGAGGGGTAGGAGCGAGAGGAGGAGAAGGGAGGGGTAGGAGCGAGAGGAGGCGAGGAGGGAGGAGGGAGGGAGGGGGGTAGGAGGCGAGGAGGGAGGAGGGAGGGAGGGGGTAGGACGT
>NW_005434645.1:288371-296435 GCF_000315625.1 Guillardia theta CCMP2712 | reverse complement strand
GGGAGAGGAGGGAGGGGGGGTAGAACAGAGGGAGAGGAGGGAGGGAGGGTAGAACAGAGGGAGAGGAGGGAGGGAGGGTAGATGTCGAGGGTAGCAGGGAGAGAGGTAAGAGCAGATGGACAGGAGGGGGGGGGAAGGGTGGGGGACAAGGATACGAGCAGGAACAGGGACGGGGAAAGTGCGGGAGGAGGAGACGACTGGTGTGGCTTCTCGACGTATGGAGGTGGTGGGGGCAGTTCGATTGTATTGAGAGAACTTCTTGAGGATGAGGAGTAGGAGGAGTAGGAGGAGTAGGAGGAGGAGGTGGAGAAAGGCTCGAACGGCTGGAGCAGCATCGCTGGTTCCTTGCGGAGCAGACCGCCCTTGTCCATGGACGATGCATGGACGACCCAAGTTTGCTGATCTCTTCACAGTCCACTAGACGATGTCCGTCATCTAAGTCAGAGAGGAGGAGGAAGAGGAGTCAGCATTGAAGTCAGCCCTTCCCCTCCTGCACACAGCATCTTTCTTCCCTTCACACGGCATCACCTGCATCGGCTCATACTGAGGGGCAGGCTCATCATCAGAGTCAGCCTCCTTCTTCACGGCGCCATACCTTCCCCCGAGCAGGTTCGACCTTCAAGAGACCCGTTAGTAGGCGAGGGATCAAGCCTGAGCTTGCAGCAGCTTACTGCTTCTTTGCTTTCTTCAGCTTCTTGTTCTCAGCTTTCGCAATGAAGTAAGTCCCGACCTACCGGCCTCCACGTCACTCCCCCTCCTCCTCCTCCCATCCCTCTCGCTCGTCACCGCTGTAATACAGATCACAGTTCCTCCGATGCACCCCACGATACCGATCGCATTGCTCCATGCTGTAGGTGGGCATGGCAGCATGTCAGGCGCACCATTCCTTTCCCCTCCCACTCCTCGTCCTCGTCTTCACCAGTCTTCGGATCTTTGGCCTTGATCCACTGCGTCAACGCCTTAGCCACGGGCTTCGCCTTCTCGTCCTTCTGGTTCTTCGCCACAAGCTTGTTCAGGCCCAGCGCCGACCCGAAGTGCTTCATCACTCCGTAAGTCCCTCCGACGTTGCCGACGCTTCCATCTGACTTGTTCCTCAACACCACAACTCACTAGGAACGTCCCCTTACCCATCGACAGCCCAGGCTCGTCGTCGTCGTCGTCGTCGTTGGTCCCCAGGCTTGATGGTCCAGCGCGAGAGGAGACTGTCGGATGCAGCTCCGGCGTCGATGACCTGCAGTCAACCATGCAGTCAACATCAAGTTTCTAGTCCAGAGCGCGCGTGTCTTGGAGGTTCGCACCCGTGCACAGGAGAAGGAGCTGAATGGACAACAGACGAGATATGCTGATGAGGCCATGTAAGCTTGACATCGCTCTCTAGTCATCACATGCTTGCCTGGGTGATCTTGTCTTGAGCTATCTTGTGCAGCTGGGCCTTAGCATCTGTGCACAGATCAGCATGTCTGACACAGAAGCGTCTCTAAAATGCACCATCGGTTCCCGACGCGAGTCCCAAGGAAGCAACCAGCAGCAGCACAACCCAGGAGGTGGTTGACATGAGCTGCACACGAACGAGCATCACGAGAGGGATCACTGTGAAGGTGTGCAGCAAATCTTCTTCGGTGAGTGCTGTCATTGGAACCACACTACCACCCCCTCTCGGTCTCGTAGGCTCACTCCATGAACCTCCATCGACGTTCAATCCAGCTTCTGACTGATTCCGCGCTATTGCTATAATTTCGTCTCTGTCTCTACCTCCCTTTCTCTGTCCCAACCTTCCAGTCCCCGCCCTTCTTCCTTTCCACCTCTCCCATTAATGATATTCCGTTCCTACCCTTCGCTTGCCGTCTATCCTTCCTCTCTCCCCATACTGCACCCTCTTCCTCGAGCCCACCAACTCCTCGCTCTCTGCCTCGTCGTCTGCATGAAATTCAGCTAATTTGGTCCAAAATCCTCCTGGAAGTGAACCACCCCTACCCCCTATGGGAATCTCACAACCCCCAAACTTTGTACCCACCCTCCCAATGATACAGATCAGGCTTCAATGTTTGAGAGGTCGAGTACCCCTCATATCCGATCCTAACCCCCACCCTGAACTGCAGTAGGTATCTACTACCCCCTTCCAAAGATACTGAGCTCCGTTGCCCTCCGGGGCCCGGTACGATCCGGCGGCCGGCCCCGTCCGGGCTGGTCGGGTGCCGCAGTACGGTGCCCGGCCGGGCCGGGCCCGGTGCCATCAAGCCTCCTAGTCGAGGAGGCTTGACCCTGACACTGTCGCACAGGCCAAACGGCGAGAAGAGAAAAGACAGCGAGAACCAAACCCAATCCGAGTCCCGCCGACTGCCGCGTCCGATCCCGACAGTGTCCTGCGCGCAGTTAAGTGAAGGTATCAGTTAAGTTTGGGGGACAGCAGTCGGCACCGCGGCAGGACTCCCCGGATTGGGTTTGGTTCTCGCTGTCTTTTCTCTTCTCGCCGTTTGGCCTGTGCGACAGTGTCAGGGTCAAGCCTCCTCGTCTCTCCTGATTGTCCTCGTACTGCTTTTTAACTTAACTTTGAGTAAAGGAAGTTTTTTGAAAGTGAACGTACCCGGCGACGCCGTCCGAAACTACCCGTTCAGTAGCCTAATAGTTTAACTTAACTTTGAGTACGTCAATCATCTCTAAATGAGTTCAGTAGTATAGTTTAACTTAAGGCTTTGAGTAATCGATGATCTAAATGACTACTGACTAGTGGTTGCCGGGCTCGTGACCCTGGCCGGGCACTGATAGAAGTGACCACACTCCTCATAAAAATGTACCCCCCTTTTTCCCCACTTGTACCCCACCTTCAGTGAGAGTCGTCCTCCCTGCGGGCGGTGAAAGTTTGCTAGCAGAAACTTACAAGGAACGGAGTACCCCACCCCAGGTGACTCCTTGCGGGAGGTCACACCCGATCCTATGACCCCTGCCTTTCTCTGCTACAACCACCCCTTTTTCCCCTACAAGTGGTACCCCACCCATCCCTTAGTGAGCCCCGCGTGTCATCCGAAAGGGGACTGGGAATTGGGGGAACGAACATTCCCCATCATCTCCCACCCCACCCATGGAAGAAGCACTGTCACTGCATGACCCCTTCGTGAATCAGAATAACCGGTATTTTCAATTGAGAAAAGTAGGGGTTGTCTCTAGTATTTATGGAACCCCTACCTCAATCAAACGCTACCCCACCCTTCAGATGTCAAATTTTACGCTGGCAAGCTCTGCTCCGTTCTATCACAAGAATCTTGACAACCCCATGTTGTTTCAACAACCCCTACCCCCTATTATACCTGACAAATACCCACAATTCCCCCAAGAATCCTTCTTTTGATGTACCCCTACCCCCACAAATATCCCAGTAGTACCCCTACCTATCACTTTCCCCAATCGGACCCACGTTCCTCTATGTGCTGTTGGGGGGTAGTGAAGTTTGTCCTCGATCTGAACAATCCCCCAAAATACCACCCCTACCCCTCCATTCTAGATCCCTGGAGGGGGTGAGGGTGTAGACACATTCCCATCCCTTGCCTTGTGCCTCCTCCTCGCCTGCTGCATCGAGCTCGTGCGACTCGTTTGCTCTCCTGCGATCTTCCACCTCTTCCTCTTGCCAACGACCTCTTGGGCTCCATCTCCAGATCCTTGGCCGGACATCACACAGCAGGAAGCTTGCTCAGTGGCTGATCTGTTCAGGTCGACAAGAGCCAATTTCGTATTCTTACTGCCCAGTAACCCTGTCTGCACTGCCCGAGACTTTAGTGCAGCCAAGACTCTCGAGGACGAACTCAAGTCCGGCAAAGGACCTTGGAACAGGCATTGGATTGTTGGTAGTTCATACAAGTCACTGGGTCTTTGAATTGCAGTGAGCCCTTCCATCAACCTCCGTACGTACTGAGATGGGCCGTCAATCGTTTGCCTAGCCGACCCTATCAGATCGTTTCTCATCAACTCCCATCTCTCTTAGAACCCTTTGAGCCTTGAAAGTACCAGCCAACCTCAGCCGAACAAGCGCGATGGAGGAATTCACCTTCATGTCAAACCATACCATTGGCGACCTCTATCGCCGATCGGGGGGTGGGAGCTCAGATTCTACTCGTACGCCTGCTGAGATTGCTCGAACATGGGCAGCGTTCTCGGTCGTGACTCTAGCCTCTAAGTTGGTCGGGCCCTACTTCCCTCTCGTCGGCCTCCCCCTCATCACCGGGTACATCGTGGTTGGCGCCATTATCGGACCTTTTTCCTTGAAGATCATCACGCAGGAGGAGGTGGCTAGCCTTGCCTGGATCAACATGTTTGCGCTCGCGTACATCTCCACCTCTGCTGGAGCCGAGCTGCACATCCACGAGCTGAAGCCGCTCTTCAAGGGGTTGGTGGCGCAGACGACGGCCATTGCCTTCTTCACCTTCGCTCTCTGCACGACAGTCGTCGGCCTGCTGTCGTCGTCGAGCATGCTGTCGTGGATCAGCGGCTATCCCAGTGACTGCAGGTGGGCTGTGGCGATGGTCATGGCCTCCATCTGCATAGCGAGAAGCCCGGCCACGGCCATTGCGATCGTCAAGGAGTTGCGGTGCAAGGGGACGATGACGTCGACGATGCTGGGCATCACCGTGCTATCGGACCTGTTCGTCCTCATCTCTGTCACTATCACAGTCTCCTACGCGGGCTCTTCATGCAAGGGGCTGCCGTTCGAGGGATCTTCCTTGGGGATCGTGATCGCGATGATCGTAGTCTCCCTCATCATCGGCGTCATCATTGGGTACATGTTCATGCTCCTGATGGTCTTCAGCCGGTTCTTCGTCAGGGCCCTCGTCTTTCCCCTCGGCTTCCTCGTCTTCCTCTGCAGTGGCATCTTCGCTGAGGCCGTCGCCAAGCAGCTTCCCGAGGACAAGACCCTTCACCTGGAGCCGCTCCTCATGTGCATTGTAGGAGGCTTCGTGTGCGTCAACTTCAGCAGCTTCCACCATCGCTTCTGCGAGGCACTTCAGATCGCTGCTCCCTACATCTTCCTCCCCTTCTTCACCCTTGTCGGTGCCAGCCTCGACCTCGAGACCTTCGTCCGCTCCATCGGCTTCGCTGTCATCGTCGCGGTCGTCCGTGCTGCCTGCATCTTTGCCGGGACCTCGGGAGCAGGGTGGGCCGTTGGGCAGCCGAAGGCGCTGAACCTGACCATCTGGATGACCCTGATCTCTCAGGCCGGGTTCTCTCTCGGTCTCGCTGCTCAAGTGGCGTCCAAGTTCGATACATGGGGGAGGAAGTTCCAGGCCGTCATCATATCTGTGGTGATTGTGAACCAGATTGCCGGGCCCATCCTCTGCAAGCTCGCGCTCCGATGGTCTGGGGAGACGGGGAGAGCGTCGGGGAACGAGGCGCAGGACGAGGCAGAGGCCGACCCGCACGCGGTGCACTTCTCGGATCGCAACAAGGCGCTCATTGTCGGGTGCACGCCCATGTCAAAGGCGCTGTCGATCACGCTGCTGAAGGAGAGGTGGGGAGTCGTCATGCTGACGTCGGACGAGAAGGAGATGCACAGCGTCAGGGAAGTGATCAACGAGTGGGCGGTAAGAGCGAAATATTCCTCCCTCCTCCTCCTCCTCCTCCTCCTCTATCTTGCTGTCCTCCTCCTCCTCCTCTGTCTTGCTGACTTGACTACTACAGGAGGAGGTCAGGACCGAGGAGATCAGCTGCGCCCTTCAGAGCGGGCTCGAACCCCCGCCTGCTCCCGCCGTCGCCATCGAGGACAACTTTCACGCCATTGCCATGAGCATGGACCTGGAGGAGGAGCTCTTCAAGAAGCAGACCTCCATCAGTGGCGAGTCCAGCACGTCTTCAGCTCCCACCGACGTCAAGATCGTAGTCTCTAAGGGAGGAAACAGCCCTCGCGTCTCCAAGGAGTTCCAGGAAACCCCAGCTGATACTCCACCTGGTAGCCCACCCATCTCCCCGCGCAAAGTTATGCCAACGGTGGAGCTGGCAGGAGAGGGGAAGCAATGGAAGTCAGAGAAGGTGGAGACGAAGGGTTATGAGCAGCTCGAGTGCACCATGGATAGCACGTGCTACTTAGAACGCTGCTCGGAGCTGTTCCAGCTCATGGACAGGATGGAGGGGCTCCAGAGCATCGTGCTGGCGATGGACAACGACCTGAACGCGCTGGCGCTGCTGGAGTCGCTGCAGGAGTTCTTGACGGAGAAGGGGAAGACGATCAAAATCTGCGTGCTGATGAAGGAGCTGCGCTGGACGGAGGCGTTTGCGATCCTAGACGCGATCCCCATCCACGACTTCGTCTCCCAGAACCGGCTGGCGGCGTCGGCAGTGACGGCACAGCTGAACAAGGACGTCGTGCTCCTGCCCGCCTGCACCTCCAACGAGCAGATGAGCCAAGCCTACTTCGGCCTCTTCGACGGGTCCCAGCTGTCCCGGTGCTGCCCGGCAGGAAGAGCGTGAGTGTTCTCCCCTCCCCTCCCTCCCCTTCGCTGACTCTCCTGCCCCCGCAGTCTCAGGATCGACCACGAGATCGGCCAGTCCGGCGAGAACCCCAGCACGAAGCTCCTGACGGTCCTGCGCACGCGCATGACGGAGAGGAGGACGAAGCTCTCCGGAGGTAGGATGCTCCGTGCCATCGAGACCTGGATGCAGCGCAACCTGCCCTCCCCAGCTGTCTCGCCCATGATCCGCCCCTCCTTCTCCTCCTTCCCCGGCAGCCCCTCCACGCTCTCCATCAAGCCCAAGGAGATGCCGGAGGAGATCAGGATGGAGGTTGGGGAGGCGAACTCATCGGCTGACATAGCGATCACGGCCGTGACGGTTGAGATGTCGCAGCCTCCCCAGCTGCATACTGTGCACAAGGACCACATCTCCTAGAGCCCAGCTCGAGCTCAGCAGGCGGTCATTGATCTGCAGGAGAGGTTCTCGGTAGATATCTGTTTAAATGAATGAAAAGACTCTGTTATGTGACTTTGCGGCCTTCAATCCCAACACAGGGTGAAAATTAGCTGGAGGTCAGCTAGGGTTAGCCCAGCTAGTGATGGCTGCCGTTGCTCTGCAGGCGGGTGGCGAGGATTTCTTTCCGCTTCTTGTCGATCTGTAGAGATGTCATGGCGCGACCAAGACAGTGGGGAGGGCGGGAGGAGATGGGTAATCCAGGAGGAAGAGCAGAGCAGAAGTGGGAAGGCAAGGGAAGGGGAGAGGGGAGGGAGGCAGGGGAGGCAGGGGAGGAGGCAGCGGGTCACCTGGTACGTCCAGTCATCCTCCTCTGGGTTCCTAAAGGTGAGGCGGTACTCCAGCTCCTCGATGTCCATCTGACGTCGAGGTCAGGGTCAGCTGGCAACGCGGAGATTTCTCAGCTCCTTATACCCCCTCCGCGATCTCCATGATGGTCGCTAGGACTGTCCTCGAGAAGTTGGGCTTCTTCTTGTCAGGTCTGGACCCAGCAGGTCAGTCAGCAGGCCCACCGGCCCGAGCCCAGCTCTGCACCCAACTCAACAGACCTGGGCATCTTGTAGATCCAGGCGCCCTGGTCGGCGCAGTACTCCCACTCGGTGATCTACAGGGAGGAAAGTTAACAAGAGGAGAGGCGTGGGGAACTGGAGCAAGAGGAGGAGATGGGAACGAGTGGCACAAGGGGAGGAGGGTAGGAGGAGGAGGGTAGGAGGAGAGCAAGAGGAGGAGAGGAGAGCGAGAGGACGGGAGGGGCGGTGTTGCTGCATCATCAACCAGGCTGCTCTGATGCCCGAGGTCGCCCAGCAGTCTGTACTTCTCTTCCTTCCCTGCCCAACAGCTCCCCATCAGCGACGCAGCGCAAGCGCACGCGAGTTTCTTGCCGAGGTGAATGTGGTCGGTGAAATCGACGCGGTCGGCCCCTTGCTGCAACACAGCAGGTTCAGGTGGGGGGAGAAGAGGGGAGGGAGGGAGGGAGGGAGGGAGGGAGGGAGGGAGGGAGGAAGGGAGGGAGGGAGGGAAGGGAGGGAGGGAGGGACCGAAGGCGAGGGAGGCGAGGTGGGGAAGGGAGGTTAAGGCGAGGGAGGTGGGAAGGAGGAAGGGAGGAGGAGGGAGGGA
>NW_005434645.1:279552-288213 GCF_000315625.1 Guillardia theta CCMP2712 | reverse complement strand
TCGGGAGAGGAAGGGTGGGTTGGAAGGATAGCAGGAGAGGAGGAGACGGGGGGGAGGGGAGGGGGGGGGCGCTGAGGCCTGTAGGTAGGCAAGTCGCTTCTTGAGCTCGTCCTTGACAACCGATCGCTCGCCGCTGGGAGCTGCCACGTCAGAACTCTTCAACTCTCGAAGCTCTAGGGCTCACCAGGACAGAGCGTCGAAGGTCATGAAAATGTCTCTCTTCCAACTTCGGTTGCGCACAATCTTGTATGCGGGTAAGAGGGAGAGGAGGGAGGGAAGGAGGGGGAGGGAGAGGAGGGAGGGAGGGAGGGAGGGAGAGATTCACAACCTCTCCATCAAGAACAGTCCCAACGCCCAGAGCAGCCCCGATCTCCTCCATCCCCTCCTGCATGGCTGCGTCAACCCGCCGGCCCCTGTCCTTCATTTCGCACCATCGTCCAGGCCTTGAACTTCCTGTCGAGAAGTACAGCGACGGGCGGCTTCCCAGCCTCTTCTCAGAGGGTCAGGAAGCAGAACAGGAAACAAGGCCCGGCTCGACCGGGAGAAGCGACGCAGGCAAGGAGGTAGCGGATCTGAGAAAGAGCTGTGTCAGCGAGTCCATAACATGAATCGAATCGAAGAAGAAGAGAAGAACGACGAGGAGCCGAAGAGAAAAAGAGACGATGACAACGACGATTAGGATGAGAAGGAGGAGGATAAGGTGGGAGAGAAGGAGGAGGAGGAGGAGGAGGAGGAGGATCAGGATCAGGATCAGGATCAGGATCAGGATCAGGATCAGGAGGGGGGGGAGAAGGAGGGGGATCAGGAGGAGGAGATCACCCCATCCGTCTTCTCGGACACCATGTAGCTCTCTTTCTGCACCTGAAGGAGGCTGAGCACGGAGACGCCTCACCTTCTTTGAAACTTCACCTTCTCAATCGACTTGCGGCTGAAGCCGATGGGCATAGTCCCTTCCTCGATGCGTCAGACCCCTTCCTCCCACACGCAGCCTCATGTCATGATACCGGGAAACTCAAACTTGACCGAGTTGTTGGCCTCCGCCGAGTCAAAGCAGGCAACGCAAACGCGCTGCGCTGCCTCCTCCACCGCGTAGTCCTTGACCTTGAGATTCAAGCGACGTCAGACGAGGGGAAGTGAATCACAGGGCCCACCTCTACAAGTTTGCCAGCAGTCTGTTCCCTCGGCATCATCTGGCTGATACGATTCCACAGGTCCCTTGCGATGTCGCCAGTCTGTCAGCAGGCGTGTCAATCCAGCAGGAGCCTTGCTGGGACCCTCGGACCTTCTGCTTTGCATCCTCAGCTTCGTTCGCCTGTATCCATGACTTGCATTCTTCCGCCTTGGGCATGTCAGGTCAGGTGGACGTCGAGCCAAACTCCAGCCTCCACCTTCAGCTCCAGCTCCACCTCAAACGTCTCCTCCACCGTCGGGTCTCGCTGGACTGAGGTCGCGACTCGAGTGAAGTCTGCCTGCCATTGAGAAACCTTCGGGTGTCCGTGCCGAGCCTTGAGATCGACGAAGGAAGCTCGGTCCTTGACTCTGTGGGAGTGCCATCCCTCCTTCACCACTACCTTCTCGCTCTGCTCCAGAGGCTTCTCGATGGAGACTGTGATCCTGCAATCATCTGGTTGACAACAAGCACGTCAGCGGCCGCGAGATGGCACGAGGGTCTCCTTTCGTACATGGACAGGAGGGAAGGTGAATCTGGAACTCCAGCTCTCGGGTCTTCATCTCAAGTATCACGTTCCCCTCCTCGTCCGTCTGGATCCGCTGGTCGTCGTTGTAGGTGTACGCGTGCGTCTTCTTGGCGACCTTCTCAGCAAGGCTAGGTACCTCCTGCAGCCTCTTGAAGCTCTCGAAGTCTTTCCTCGACACTCCGGACACGAACTTCTTCCCCTTCATCACTCCAGGAAGCATCTCAATCGCTCCTGCCCCGGGGGTGAAGGCTCCCGTCCTCCCTCCGGTCTCAGAGGAGACGATGAGCCCCAGCTTGGCTTCTATCTCGACGTTGCAAGCGCCCATGTCCCCCTGGCCACCATCAGGCGCTCAGAGGGGCTGCAAGCAGCTGCTCGCTCACTCACCCTCTTGTAGAAGTCGTCTCTGATGTCCTTGAGCCTGTTGAAGAGGGTTTGGACAGGGTCAGCGCCCATGTTCTTCTCGGCCTGGCGCGGCTTCTTGTTCTGAGAGGGCATGTCGCTCAGCTGCTGCTTGATCATGCCCATCAGGCCCTGGGAGGAATCTGCTTTCCGCTTCTCTGCCATGGCGAGTGTGATGGTTGGATTAGGGGGTGCTCCGGTTTAGTTAGAACCCCATGCCCTGTACCCGAGACAAACAAAAATCAGAGGGGAATTTGAGGCGATCATTTTGAGGAGGAGGTATCTGAACGGTATTCCGTCAGAGTGGAGCAGGAAAAGCGCTAGGTGAATTTCCCTCCTTCAAACACAGGGAAGGTACAGAGTAACAAAGTGGTTTCTGGATGCTGGTAAGATTCCTACATGCAATAAGACTGTTCCCAGAATCACTCCCCATTGTTCCTCTCCCTGATCCTCCAGGCTCTGATACTCCCCGATTATCCTACCTCCTCTCCTCCCTCTCTTCCTCTTCGTCCTCCTCCTCCTCCTCCACTTCGCTCCCGCCCCCCGCTCCCCCAACACCTACCTCCCCTCCCCCCCTCCCCCCCCGCGGAACTATCGAGTTCCTCGTTCATTCCCTCCTACTTCTTTGGGAGGAGCCCCCATCCCCTTCCTGACCCTGGGGAAATCTGACTAACTTAAAATCCGATCCTGACTAAACTTGAATCCCTGCCAGGCTGAAATCCACCGGCGGCGGTCCGACTGTCGGCACCGGTGAGTCACTGAGCCTCCCGGCCCCGGTGAGGCCCGGCCGGCCTGGCAGCACTGTTCCCAGGTTCTCGCTGTCTTTTCTCTTCTCGCGGTTTGGCCAGTGCGACATCTCCTGATTCAACGGTCCCGGCTCGAAGTGATCTTTAACTTAACTTTGAGTAAAGAAGGTTCCAAGTCAGTTCCCGGCGACTGAACCAGTGTAACCGGGCAGCATTCCAAGCTGCATTCAAGGATAGATTACAGCCCGGGCCCCCGGGCGGTGCCACGGTGAGGCGTCCCGGAGTCCGTAACGAGTCACACGCAGGCCGCCGGAGGCGCTTCGGAGGTACCCGGCGTGATCCGAAGTTCCGATCCGCATGCCATGATGATCCGACTCGGTTGGTGGGCGGCGGGGCCCGGAAAGCGCCCTCATCCCCAACCGGGCCATCACTGTTCAAGTTTTTTGAATTGGCGTGTTGGAAGACAGGATAAACAAGGAGCGAGGAAGACAGGATAAACAAGGACGAGGCCAAAGATGCTGATCAAGCTGAAACAATGAAGATGTTGATGATGATGTGGATACATAAGATAGAAGATGTTGTAGATGTATATCATGTTAATATACATGATAAACGACGATGTGGACGTGCATGATGTCGATATGTATGATTTTAGATGATGGCGATAGTTATAGTGATCATTCTGATCTTTTTCCATCCTGACTCGTTCCATCATCCCGGAGATGATTAGGTATACATTATCTCTACTTACAAGTTCAAACACCAGGTCCAACAAGGTCAACAAATTTCCATAAGGATGGAGGACATCCGCACCCCAGAGACTCTCATCAAGGTTCGTACCTCCCTCGCTCCTGCCATCGTTGAGACTCTCCTCGCAGAGGAGCAGCTGTGTGGCTCAGCAAGACTGTTGCAACACGATCGACCGGCTGAAGATGGAGCTCAAGTTTGCTCTCGACATACAGACTGACAGGGGCTTCGAAGGTAGAACCTGGGCTGTCTACCCTGAAACTCGGTCAGTGGGGTTGCAGATAAGGAGAACTGTCAACCGTCCAACGCACAGGGCTCAGAAAATCCCAGGCTATCCAAGACGGTGACAGTCGTTTCTTGTCCTCCCATGTCAGCTGTATGACGCGCCTTGATAGCTGTTCCCCGCTGAGACAGACCACGAGGGTGCTGAAGCTTCGAGCGCGCATGTTCAAGTTCTGGTGGCAGCGGAGGAGCCAGCGGAGGAGCTAGCGGAGGAGCTAGCAGAAGAAAGCTCTGCTCGTGAGGAGAAGTCAACCTGCTCGCCGGCGCTGTCGAACAATTCGTTCGATGGAGAGATGCAAGCCTGGGCTGAGAAGATCGATGCTCTAGCGAAGAGATTGGAGGAGGAGAAGGTTGCTCAGTGGTTTCTACCTCTACGTCCATGACAAAGTCTCTTGTGCTACAGGATCAGCTGAAGTGTGAGCGTGATGAAGCGTTGGACGAGCTTCAGATCGTGAGGCCTTGTGTCTTGGTTCTTGTACTACCTGAATTTCACATGTTTGTTGTGTCGGTAGGCGAGGGAGGAGGTTCGGAGATTGAAGGAATATCTACGTGCCCCATTCGAGCCTCCCCATCCCGACGGGAAGGTTTTTTCTCATTCTTATGGCCTTCATCCCTGAATTTCCTTCGAATTTCATCACGGCAGATCGCAGAAAGGGAAGACGAGAACGAGAGCGAGAAGGAGCAGGTGAACTTCGTTACTCCCCCTTGGGACATCCTTTGATCGGAGTTCTGCCTTCCAGTTACGGAAGTGGGAGAGCGAAGCGACAGGTAGGCGGGGATGTGTGGTAGAGATTCCTCTGAGATTGTTTTAGTTCTTCTTGCTTGCATGAATGATGCCAAGGAAGCGATCTGCGAGGTGCTGGCAAGAGGGAATGACTGATGATGGGGTATAACACGTGGGTTCGGACGTAGTTGTCTTCGGAGCTTCACGAGGCCAGAGAAGAGATTGAGGTGTGTTCTAATCTGCCGGTCAGATGTTGCTCCTGACGTTTAAGATCAAGTCTTACAAGGCCGACTTGTCTTCCGTGAGAACGTTTGCAGGTGATGCCATTGTTGTGAGCAGAGCAGAGCAGATCAGAGCAGAGCAAAGCAGGGGAGGGGGGAGGAGAGGAGCGGAGCGGAGCGGAGAGGAGAGGAGAGGATTTTTGCAGCGGCTGACTTGATTGATACAGTGAGGCTCGTACGAAAAGTCTTGAGTCAGCAGCAGTGAGCATCTACTGTTTTGCGATCAGAATAATCTTGTATCCTGATGTTCACCTGCAGCACCATCAAAGAAAAAACAGAGACAGAAGCGATGCTGTGTGAAGAGTTAAAGCAAGTAAGTCTTCTCCTCTACCTCTCCCCTACCCCCCCTCTCCTCTCCTCTCCTCTGCCCTGCCCTGCCCTGCCCTGCCCTGCCCTGCCCTGCCCTGCCCTGCCCTCCCTTCCTCACCAGTGGCATCAGGTTCAGGTCACCGCAGGGCTGCCCGTCAAGGTAGACGCCCATCCTTCTTGCCGAGTCTCTCTGATATCTGACAGAACGTCGCCGAGTCTGTGGAGGACAGCAGGATCGTGAGGGAGCTGAAGCAGAAGATGAAGGCAACAAAAGCTTCTTGCTCCCTCCTCTGCCCCTGCCCCTGCCCCTGCCCCTGCCCCTGCCCCTGCCCCTGCCCCTGCCCCTGCCCCTGCCCCTGCCCCTGCCCCTGCCCCTGCTCCTGCTCCCCATCATCCTCTTCCTCCTCCTCCTACCTGAAGGATGCCGCAGGCCTACGTAGAGGAGATCGCGCGTCTGCGAGAGGCAAGAGACTCAAACTGCTCTCGCAAGCCTGACATTCTGAACTGATCGAGCAGATGCTGGAGGAAGCGGAGGAGGTTCCGGTCAGTGCGACCAGACCTGCGATGCTCTTTCATGTGACCTTGCCTCTTTCCTTAGATCACCATGGACGAATGCGTTCAAACTGTATGAAGACCCCTCGCTGCTTCTGCTGTTGGCGCTGATGCCGTTGCCTGTCTCGTCTTGCTCCTCCTTGTCTTTTCCTCCTCCTCCTCCTCCTCCTCCTCCTCCTCCTCCTCCTCCTCCTCATCATCATCATCATCATCATCATCATCATCATCATCCTCATCATCCTCATCATCATCATCATCATCATCATCATCATCATCCTCATCATCATCCTCATCATCCTCATCATCATCAACCATAGGCACTACAACCAGCATTTTCACTTGCTCGTTGACGTGCTCCTCTCTCCTTTTTCTCAGCTCCCTTGTCCCTTCAAGTTATGCTTGCTCTCCGTCCTCCGTCCTCCGTTCCCCTTTCTATTGTTCCTCCCTGCTGCTGCTGCTGCTGCTGCTGCTGCTGCTGCTGCTGCTGCTGCTGCTGCTGCTGCTGCTGCTGCTGCTGCTGCTGCTGCTGCTGCTGCTGCTGCTGCTGCTGCTGCTGCTGCTGCTGCTGCTGCTGCTGCTGCTGCTGCTGCTGCTGCTGCTGCTGCTCTCCTTCCCTCCGTTCACCGGCTGCTGCAGGTCAGTCTGCTCGCGCAAGCCAAGGAAGAGATTCAAAACAGTCGAGCAAGTGAGATGGAGGAGACGGGACGAGGGGAGATGCTCCGCTCGAACATTCGTGGATGATGTTTGCGTGCATTTTGCTGTCATCGATGCCTTCTTTCTTGTTTTGTAAACTCTTCGTTGTGGTTGCTTCAACGCCGGTTGGTGGGATGTTTGCGTTTGTTTTGATGAGTGGACTTTTGCTTTCTTGGTTGTGTTCTGATTGTTATTCTTTCTATTCATTGATTGAGAAAATTCGAGATTACAATTCTCCTGCATACAATCTCTTGCTCTGACATTAAATCATCAGGAATTCGACAGCTGGAAGAGGAGTTGGCGAACAGATCTGAAAGGCCGAAAGCACAACGAGACTCTTCTCCTCTGCTGAATGTTCCCACAGCAAGCCTGACGTGGCACTGACGAGCACGGGAGGAAGAAGGGAAGAGGAGATGAGATGTATCATAAGTTCAGTACAAGACTCCAAAGTTCATCCTTTGCTCCCTTCCCCTGCCACTGCCCGCGCCCCTCTCAACCCACATCACTCCCTCCTCAGTTGTGCATCCGATAATGAGTGAGTCCATATTATCTCTACCGATCACGATCAAAACACTCCAGCAGCAAACCGTGTCATGTGGCCCTCAGCTCGCCCAGCAACATCTCCTGCTGCCCAGGTTTCTGATCAGGAGAATTCTCCGAAACCAGCACAACAAATTTGCTCGCCTGCACAACATTTCAGCGCGAGCAAGCTACCCCCATCCATCTCCCCCCCCCTCCCCTCCTCCCTTCCCCCCCAAAGCTAAGTTCGGCCCCTTGCCCCCCCCTTAGAACCCCCTCCCTCCCCCCAACTTCCCCCCCCCCCCCGCCTTTCCCCTCTCCTCCTGCCTACCAGGCACCAGCCCCAACTCTGCGTCCTCGTCACGCTCAGCACCGGATAAGAACCAATCTGCCTCGAGCTCTCAGACACGCGAGGAGAGCAGGAGAACGAGTTACCTGCAAGTGTGTTCCCCGCTCTTCCGAGCTACACAGCTTCCCTTCTCCCTTGCCTGCCTCCTGATCACATCCCAGCACGCTCCACGATCCCCCAGCAAGCGCACCCGACTCATCCTCCGACCGCAGCAGCAGCTGCTCCAAGCACACAAACGTCACACACCCTGGCGGTCAGGTCAAGGCAGAAGTTGCCGACCTGCCACTTGAGTGTCGATCGCTGCGATGGAGCCCCGGGAACAGTGCTGGATACCGAGCAGCCATCAGCGCCATAAATCCTGTTGCTGCTGCTGCGGCTGCTGCTCCCTCCTCCTGTTGCTCCCTCCCTCTCCTCCTCCTCCTCCTCCCCCCTCTCCTGATCCTGCTGCTGCTCCTCACCTCATGAAGATCCCATCGGATGAAAAGAAGGCCCGGGCAGACCGCGAGTCTCGAAGTGCTGCCTGCTCGGGAGAAGCATGGTACAAGTACTGCAGCCTCCATGTCAGCCCCCACCCCCTGCTCTTGGCCGCCACCCACCATATCGGAGCAGAAGTAGAACCTCCACGAGCTGTTGATCACTTCCTCCCGCTTGATCTCGAGCCGCGACACGTCGTACCTGCCAACGCAAGTCAAGACCTCTCAGCTCCAAGCTCCGTCGCCATCGCACAGGATCCTGAGGAAAACTTGCTTGTAGCTCTCTCCCGGTTCGGGCAGGAAGTTCACCCCTTGCACACTTGTCAGCTGACCACCGTCCTCCGCACTCTCCCTCCCCAACCGTTCTGCGGCGGCTGCTTCCCCCGCATGACTCGCTGGCAGATGTTCTCCCACAGGGAATCGTCGTTGAGGAGCTGCCCGAGCGAGGAAACTTCAGAGGACGCATGCAGCACTACGAGCTCCCCTCCATCCTCCACGTACCTGCCTCAACCTGCGATTCAACCTCGAGCAGCAGGCCAGGAGCGGGTGGTCGTCCACCCTAGCAAACACCTGCGCTCGGAGGGGTCAGAGGAAGCCAACTACCCGAGAGCACGAGCTGCCTTGAGGATCAAGTCGTCCGACATCCCGAGCATCTGCAGCCTCTCTGCCCACGGATCTCTGTGCGACCCTTCACCCTCGGGTGCCATGGCGTCATGCTCGCCCTGGTCCATGCTTGCCTAGCAAGTACATCCGTCAGACGTGAAGGATCGAGGTCTCATCATCTCCCATAGCCCTTCTTGTTCAACGCATGCACATCGATTCCATGTTCCTTTGTCCTCCAGGCATCTTCGTGCTGCAAGACTGCGATCCTCTCTCCTCGAACTCATGTC
>NW_005434645.1:276003-279452 GCF_000315625.1 Guillardia theta CCMP2712 | reverse complement strand
TATCCTCTGGGAACCCCGTTTTAGGTCCAGCTTTTACCCTGTCGTCTCGCTCCTCTCCTTTTCCCTTCATCGTCGCCCTCTCCCCCCCTCTCCCCCCCTCCCTCAGTGTTCCTTTCTTTGCTTCCTCCCCTCTTCGTCCTTCTCCTCAGCCTAGTCCTTGTCTTCATCTCTCCCACTTCTCTTCTCCTCTTGTCTTCCATCTTCCACTCATCCTACGCGCAGTTCTGTACATTGCAAGTTCACACCTGTTCCCTACCCCTGCTCTTACCACCCTACCGGCTTCTTTACTTCATTTCACCTATGGACACAAGGGATTGCTACCCGTACTTTTGTACCCCCACCCACTCACTTCCAAGTCTGACAAGACTTCCACCCCCTTGTCATGAGTACCCTCCACGAGAGTACCCCTACCCTCAACGATAGGCCCTTCTAGATTCATACCCGTAGTATCAAGTATTTGACCCCATTTTACCTTTTTGCACCCCATGTTGCAACATAGAATTATGTGGTACAGACGTACCCCTACCCACATCCTGTTGACTACACCCCTTAATAATAGTACACCACCCTCCGCAAAGATCCCCACCCTGTTAACTGTCAGCCGCACCAACAAATAGGACGCATAGAGCTCAAATCTGATTTATCATGCTTTGAGACCTTTCTCAAATATTTGCAAATATTCAATAAATTAATTCTTAAATTTAAAAAGTTACTGGAATATGTGAAAAATATCTTCAATTTTGTTGCTCAAATACCCCATGTCGGAAAATGAAAAGGACACGCTCTTCTTTCAGATTCACCATGCACGTGTTGAGATGGACAGCGGGGAGAGGAAGCAGAGAAGAGGAGAGGAGGAGGAGGAGGAGGAAGGAAGACAGAGAGGAAGAGGAGACGAAGAAGAGCCAGGACATCGCATTTCATGGCCTGAGATGATAGGGAACAGCAGATGAGATGGATAAGGTGTGATAGAGCGAGGGGGAGCAGGGAGGGAGTGGATTGAACGTCGGCATGTAGTGCTTTGATGCTCATATCACCATCTTAGACTCCCACTATAGTATCTTGGCGGAGGTTGTATGGAAACTGAATTGCGCGGGCTGAAATCAGAGGGATCGTCTTGGCGAAAGGAACGAGTATTTTGAGATTGGGGGCGGGACATTTTTGATGAAGACGAAAGTTGGAGGGGCAGTTGGAGATTTAGAAGCAGGGACGGGCAGGGGCAGGATGCTTGCCAGAGATTTCATAGCAGTACTCGGACAGGGTGGAGGAGTGAGGATGGACTTCATCTCTGGATCTTGAGACGTGTTCTCAGAAGTGAAATCAACTGTGAATGAGTTCCATCGAGTCTTCTGAACCAATCGTATCCCTCAGGTTTCTTATCCTCCGTCAGAACAATATGCAGCGAGGTGTCAGGCTGGCTTCTTGTCTCTCCAGGGTATGCATTTCTCCGGAGGTCGCCGCGTTCAACAGGGTCCGAGCTTCTAGCGTCCCCAAGAGCGTGAAGACCTTCAGCGGCTACTCGGTTGCTCCTGCTCAGCGAAGGTTCTTGCGAACGAGAAGAAGGAGAAGGAGGAGACGAAGGAAGAGGTGCCCAAGGCTGGCAAGGGTTTCTTCGAGACTTTCTGGAAGAGCGTCAAAGATCAAATGCAGCAGCGGGAGTCTCAAGATCCTTCCTTGAAAGAAGCGCAGGAGAGATTGGAGAAGAGCAGATTAGAGGCGCTTGCCGCTGCTGAGGCTGCTGTAAGATGCGATGATGATGCTTGCCGTCGCTTCTTAACTGCCTGCTTGTAGATTCAAAGAGCTCACAAGGCTGCTGAGGAGGCGAAGAAGCGAGCCGACGAGCTCGAACAGCAGACACGTCCCACCCGTGAGAGAGTCGGTTTCACCATCGGCGCAGGACTCAGTGCGGTAACTTCCTGAAGAGGAGCTGGGAGGATGGAGGGAAGGAGGGATGGATTAATGAGTTGATCGATGCAGAGACGGATGGAGGGAGAGGAGTGGTCTTCTGACATAGTTCTAGGTTGGAGGAGCCATTGGGAAAGTTGCCGAGCAACCCGCAGTGCAGGCAGTCGGTGTGCTCCTAGTCTCGATGCCTCTTTGTCTTGATGGGTTTGCGAACAGGCCGGGCGACGCTGAAGGCAGCACAGAGTGTGATCGATGCTCAAGAGAAGCTCGACAAGAGGAGTCAGGAGTTGGAGCAGAAGATCTACGACTCTCGTCTCGGCAAGTCCGTCCGTGAGGTAAGCAGTCGAAGGAGGAGGGGACGGTGTCTTGTTGCTAAACGGGCCCTGGTTCGCAGGCGCTGGGAGAAGACTCAAGAGGGAAGGGGCCCGTCGAAGGAGTTCCACTGGACAAGGAGACTTTCGGTACAGCCCGAGCATGGCTGGGTTCATGTCGTGTTGCTGATGGTGTGCGGAAAGATGTGGCGATCTACCAGGAGACTGCCTGGGAAAGAAGAGTCAGGAAGCTGCGCGAGAGTGCCTTCCTTGGACCGATCATGACAGGTGAGGGCGGGCGATGGGGCCACGAGGTAGCCTGATGAAGCCTGCAGGAGGGCAGGCTGTCGCAAGTGCGGCGAGTGAAGTGTCGAACCGCCTCGGAGACAGGTTCCCAACTGTGTACCCTGAGTGATCCTGTTGGCTCGGTTTCCGGCCCTGTGAACGCAGTCCCTGTGCTCTGCATGATGGATGGAAGAAGCTTGCCGTCAACGGCCTCTGACATGCTGCCGCAGGGTGTTCGGAGAGAGCGAGACCTCGATCTGCATGGTCGGGAGCTCGTGAGAAGCGTTTGCGGCAACTTTATGACGCGAGTCGGCAGGGAGAGATCAAGAAAGACGATCCAGCATTCGATGTCAAGAATTTCATCGCTAAGTTGCAGGTGATGCTCGTGGGGCCTGCGGTGCTGCGTACTGCTGATAGCTGCTCCTGCTCCTGCTCCTGCTCCTGCTCCTGCTCCTGCTCCTGCTCCTGCTCCTGCTCCTGCTCCTTTTCATGCCCCTGCCCCTGCCCCTTCTCCTCTGGTCTTGATTTAATTCAACATGTACACGTCTTCTTGTCTGTTTTTTGTTGTCTCAACTGTTGTCTTGTCTTCTCTCGTTCCGATCCATCACTACACCCCCGATGCTTCTCTCCCTCCCGTCTCTGTGCGCCCGAGGAGGAGGAGGTGAGAATGACGCGCGACGGCAGAACGAGACAATTCCTTTCGTCATGTCAAGGTTCCTTCAGGACCAGCTGTCAGAGCTCGAGGTGCTTCCGAATCTCTGTTGACGAGCGAGGATGACAAGTGGGGGTTGCGCAGGACATCTTGACGGAGAGGAGTATGGCCGTGTTGGGCACAATCATCAAGGATAGGCTGCAGAAGGGCCTGCGGGTTAGTTAGACCCCAGAGCTCCTCCCTCTTTTCCTTTCCCGGCCCCATTCTCCTCTTACCCTCCTCCTCCTCCTCCCTCTCTC
>NW_005434645.1:246963-275903 GCF_000315625.1 Guillardia theta CCMP2712 | reverse complement strand
ATCGAGCGATAACTTTCTCTCTCGGAAAGCTTTGACAAGCGCTGCTGTGCTGTCAGACCAAAGCACGAGAAAACGAAGAGAAGTATAACGACGAGACGAGGAGAGGAACATACGAGGCGAAGCGAGAGGAGGGGAGATGAAATTCAATGACTAGAAATTAGATGAGGAGCAGAGGAGAAGAGAGGGGAGGAGAGGAGAGGAGAGGAGAGGAGAGAGGAGGGGAGGGGAGGGGAGGGGAGGGGGGAGGGGAGGGGAGGGGAGGGGAGAGGGGAGGGGAGGGGAGGGGAGAGGGCTGGGAAAGAGATAGGACAGCATGGAGGAGAGTACGAGGAAGCAACGTGAGAAGGGGAACGAAATGACTCAGAGACTGAACGTAAAAGAGGAGAGAGGAAAGCGAGGAAAGTACCTGCACAGGCCCTGCTGTTCCCCAGCATGGAGGCGACGTGAAGTGGCTAGGAAACGCTGAGAGGCAGAGGTGGAGAGGAGAAACAACTTACAGTCCTTCCAAGATTGTTTTTCCTCCTGAGCAGCAACAGCATCTCCTCCTCCTCCTCTTCCCCCTCCTTGTCCTTCTCATCCTCGTCTCCGTCGTCGTCCCTCCTCCTCGCCTCTTCTCCACTCGTCCCTTCCTCCCCTTGCCAGACAAACTCATCCTGCACAATCGCCTCCTGCGAAGAGCTCGGTGAAGAAAGTTGAAGGAGGAAGAAGTCGATCATGTCCGCCTTGTCTGATCGTGCTGCTCCTAAAGTCACTTCTTGTAGGAGGAGTAAAAGAATGACGGAACATAGAGGAGGAGGGAGAGGGACGATGTTGAAGAGGAGGAGCAGGAGCAAGTCTTGAGGAGGAGGAGGAGGAGGAGGAGGAGGAGGGTTGTAAACACGGTGGTAGAAGAAGAGTGGTGGACGGGGAGGGGCAAGGTTCACCGGCATAGTGCATGGCGATATTTCCCTCGTTGCAGGACTGCAGAACAAGGAAAAGGAGGGTGAGAAAGGAGGCGAAGGGGGGAGGGCAGGAGGAGGAGCAGGTGGCAGGAGCAGGTGGCAGGAGGAGGAGGAGGTAATCCAACCTGCGTCAGATTCGCTCGTCCAGCTTCAAGGATTCGCTTGGCTAGTCTGACCTCCCCCCATAGGCCGCGTAATGCAGGCAAGTGCGACCCGAGGCGTCGGTGCGAGACAGGAAGGAGTCGTCGAGCAGGAGGAAGTCGAAAATCTCAGCATCCCCTCTCGCAGCTGCACAGTGAAGGGGCAGGACGCCATGATGGTTCGGCTGGTTGGCGAGGGAGTGGAAGAGTGTCGTCAGAGTTGTTCCTGTCTCCTGCTCTCCTTGCTTCTCCCTCCCTCCTCCCTCCTCCTCCTCTTCCTCCTCCAGTTCCTTCTCCAGCCCTGTGGTCTCTTCCACCTCAAACTCCTGCAGGATCTGAATGATCTCCTCTGCCATCTCGCTCGAGCATCTCGAGGCAGCGAAATGCAATATGTTGTCACCCAGTGAATTGACAGCATCACAGCTTGCCCTTCGAAGCACATATCAGATTTCGATTCCTCCCCCCCCCCCCTCTCCTCACTCCCCGTTCCTCCTTCCTCCTGCTCCTCCCTCCTGCTCCATTCCTCGTCATCATCATCGTCATCATTATTACTTCTGATCGACAAGAAGTTTGACGATCTTCAAATGTCCACCACTGCAGCAGGTGTTACCATCAGAAGGACGGTGTAGGAGATAGGCAGTAGAAGAGGGAGGGAGGGAGGGAGGGAGGGAGGGAGAGCAGGAGAGGGAGCAGCAGCAGTGGCAAGAGCAAGAGCAAGAGCAAGAGCAAGAAGAAGAGGAGCAGGTAGTGGTGGCGGAGGAGAAAAGCTTATCATGCTCGTCGAACCTCACGGCCAGTAGCAGGGGAGTAGCTCCGTCTACTGAGGACGGGAAGTTTACCGCCTCCTCCTTCATGGCTGTTCACACACAGACGGAGATCAGAACAGGCTCCTTCCTCCTTCAAATCCTCAAAACCCCCTCGACCCCTTCCCCTTCCCACGTTTTCTCTTCCTGCTGCCCTTTCTCACTATCCCTGCTCCTGCTCCTGCTCCTGCTCCTGCTCCTGCTCCTGCTCCTGCTCCTGCTCCTGCTCCTGCTCCTGCTCCTGCTCCTGCTCCTGCTCCTGCTCCTGCTCCTGCTCTTAATCCCGCCCCTGCCCCTGCTCCTGCTCCTGCCCCCCTGCTCGTACTCCTCCCCCCTGCTCCTGCTTCTCTAGTCCTCCTGCCTCCCTGCCTCCCTCCTACTAACGAGCTTCTCCCACCTTCGCTGATCGCCTCCAGCACGACCTCCATCCCCTCCTGGTTCCCTTCCCACGCGCAGCAGTGAAGTGGGGAGACTTCGTTGCTGTCCCTCACCAGCGGATCGAATCCTGCCCAGCTGGTCACCCCACAAACACCCGAGCTGAACGGGTTTCCATGAAACGGACCGAGCTCAATTAGTTTGCGGATTGCCGAGGGCTGCCCCTGCAGGCAGGCCAAGTGCAGCAGCGTCTGCGACGTCTCGTCCCTGGCGTTGCCACGTCATCATGGACGAGCCCAACTGGTGCTCACCTGGCGAACCAGAGGACCTCCCGAGCAGATCTCTTGAGCTTCCCTTGCCTGTCCGTCTCGTGCAGCAGATCCCACAACTTGGAAGAGTCAGCACAGTCGGACGAGGATCGGGAGGGAGGGAAGGAGGGAGGGAGGGAGAAGGAGGTACCTCATTCCACTGCTGCTTCCTCGCCATCTTAAAGCAGGAGCTTTGCAGCTCCTCCTCCCGCATGACGTCAAACTTATCACACCCCTCCAGCTGGGCAAGTAGCTTGTTGCTCAGCTCCTTGCTCTCGGTCAATTTTACCCCCAGCAGGTGCGAGAGGATGAAGACTGAGAAGATAAACCCCATGCAGTCTAGGTGACCTGCGAGCTTTGAGGTCTGGTTGAACCTCCGTGCAAAGCGGAAGGCGTGAGAAGCATCGGAACGAGAGATGTGCTTGTCTGCGATGAATAGGATGGAAGTCAGAAGTGGGGGAAGGTGGTGTGAGGAGAGGAAGAAGAGAGGGAGGGAGAAAGAGCGGGAGGTAGGGAGAACGTAATTAGCATGACAAGGAGCACATTACAAGGAGCACATTACAAGTCACTGAGATATGATACAGCTGCAAACCATTACAGACATCATCATCATCCCTCGACTCTATCATCGCAGTTCCAAGTCAGCAACAGCTGTGCATCTCTCACATCTCAACATCGTCGTGCTTTCAGCGAGAAAGTCAAAGTCGTCAGAGTCCGACCCCTGCATCAGGTTAGTGAGCAGGCAAGAGATTTCCGGCGGCCGTTACTCTTCTCCTCTCCTCCTGCTCTCTGGAAGGGACCAGCCTGCAGCCCACGAGGAAGGCGATAAATTCATTCCTTCCTCCAAAACGTCACTCCGAGAACCAACACTCCTCCTCTCCACCTTCCTCTCCCTATCCCTCCCTTCCTCCCTCCTCCTATCCCTGCCTGCCTTCCCGGCTGCCTGCACGTCTCGTTCCTTGCACATATTCTTCCCTGCCTGTCTTCCTGCCTTCCGTTCTCCATCCTTTCCTCCCTCCCACCTGCTCAACAATCCGTCTCGGTTCTGACGGACCAGATACTTGAAAACTCGAGCAAGCCTGCTACAAGGTCAGCACATTCAGCCTCCAGCCCGTCTACCGACCTCCTTCCTCCCTCGCTCTCCTCCACGTAGTTGCGCTTGCAAGCGTCGATCTGATCTCCCGAGTCAGGCACAGGAGCTGAAGTTGCATGTGCGATCTTACATGGATAATGCTGACCTTGGCGAGAATCTAGGGGGAACATCAGAGCCTCCGGTAAATCTATCCTCCTCCTCCTCCTCCACCACCACCACCACCACCTCCTCCTCCTCCTCCTCCTCCTCATTCCTCCTCATTCCTCCTCCTCCTCCTCCTCCTCCTCCTCCTCCTCCGTTTCCACCACCACCACCACGTCCTCTCCTCCTCCACCCCAAAAACCTTCTCATTCCTCACCTGGCTCCATCTCTTCCCATGATCTCCCCCTTCAAGCTCCTCGAATATCTTCAGACTCCTCCCTCCTCTCATCTCCTCCTCCTTGTTGGCAGGGACAGTGTGCAGGGTCGAGCTCAACTCGAACGACTCCTGCTGGGCAAGGAGGAAGCTGGG
Source organism: Guillardia theta CCMP2712 (assembly GCF_000315625.1). Classification (NCBI taxonomy): domain Eukaryota; class Cryptophyceae; order Pyrenomonadales; family Geminigeraceae; genus Guillardia; species Guillardia theta. Next base: position 271,732 of record NW_005434645.1, on the reverse strand, counting down.
AATGATCCTGGCCCTGAAGAGGAAGAAGAAGACTTTTCGGAGGGAAACTGAAGTGTTCACGTCCACGTCTCGAGGGTCCACTGCTGCCAGATGCGACCAAACAAGCTTGAACTCATCCATATCCAGCATCCTTCCTTCCTCCGCCTCCGAATTCTTGTCCTTGATCTTCAGCTGCGAGCTGGCAGAGTTTCTCAAGTTGATCACCAGCGATCCTTCAGAGGATGTGAGCGTAGAAATGGCTGGAGGAGGAAGATCTTTCCTATGGTGGGCAGAGGAGGAGGAGGGGGAGGAGGAGCGGTAGAGTGCTCGTTCACCAGATACCTTGTAACCAACAAACTTGAGCATTTCAAGCAGGTGCCCCAGGCTCATTGTCGACTCCACCAGGTCGAACCCGAACAAGACCAGCAGCTTTGCGAAGCCCACATGCCCGACCTTTGTCGAGAAGAGGAGAAGCGAGGTCAATGCAGGTTGCATCCTCCTCCTCCGGAACCTCGTGAGGTACCCCAGTGCCCGGGCCCTGATCCTTCCGTGAGGGTTCCCGGGCCCGATGATCTTGCGGAGGTTGTGGAGCTCGGAGATGTTGATACTGCCTAATCCCTCCATGTTCTGACTCAGAAAGCGCCGCAGGTCGACGCTGTTGACTCGTCCCTTGTCGCTGAAGTCCATGACTCTGAACACAAGCTCGAGCTCCTCCTCCGTGAACGCCTCGATGCCCATGCTCGGTCGAAATTTCATGCGCACGACGCTCTTGAACCGCGGCAGCTCCATCTCCCCCTGGCAGACTTCGGCCGGAGGCGAGCTTTGCAGGACCTTCTTGAGCTCGTTAAGGCGAGTCACCTCGATTGACTTGAGGGATCTTGACTTCTTGGTCTGTGACAAGCTGAGAAGCTGCTTGGACCGCTCTCTGCTCCTCTTCAGCCGCTCCTCTTCAGCTGGCTCTGGGCTGGACTGAAGTTTCTTCAGACTCCTGCCAGAACTTCGAAATTGTCAAAATTCACTGCATTGCTGAATTTCCTGAGGACGAAATTTGGGAGGAAGACAGAAGAAAGTAGAGACTAGGATCACACAGTCAAGATCGGGGAAGGAGGAGAGAGGAAGGGAAAGCAGGAAAGTGGGAGGGGAAGGGGATCAATTCAGACGGTGGGAGAAACAAACCTTTCCTTCTCCTTCAGCATGAGCAACCGGAGCTGCTTCAGCTCCTCCAGCAAGACTAGTTCCTTCTTGCTCTTCCATGCGCTCCCATCGCCATCCCCTCCTCTCATCAGGCCGCCTCTCATCCCCTCCCCTCCCCTCCCCTCCCTCCTCTCCTCCAGAAGCCGCAGCTCCGGCAACTTGACTGCCATGATCGCTTGTCAACTGCCACCACCCCTCATCCCCCTCCAAACTTGGAACGGGCCGGGGCTCTGGCCGCCCGGGTCAGGGGCAGCGCCGGGTCCGGGCTGGCCGCCGCCTCGTCCGCCCGGGCCCCAGAATCCCCGGCCCGGCGGCCGGCGGCGGCCCAAGAGAAAGTTGTCTAAGGCGGGGAGGATGGCGGGGATGGCGGGGGCGGGAATTAGTAGGGTGGGTCCCCAGTGTGTGACACTGGGGACAACCGCCGGGTCTTCACTGGGGGAGTCGGCGAGTCCGAGCAAGTGAATTCACCTACGTTTTCATTTCACTCTCACACTATTTACAACAACCTCCTCCTACTGCCGTCCCTCGTCAACCGCATTCGCAGCAGCTTGCGCGACTCGTCGGCCACACAGACTTGATCCCCCGAGCAGGCGATGGCAACGATGGCGTTGGGGGACTTGAAGAAGGCCCGGGGGGACCAGGAGGCCTCGGGCCCCGACGGGAGGTTGTATACCATGATGTTCCCCTGCTCGCACGCAAGCACGAACTTCTCCGACGTCCAGGTCAGCTGAGCCTTGGAGTCCCAGCGGAGGAGGCAGGAGAAGGAGGAAACGTCCCACAGGCTCACCCGCCCTCCCTGACAGCAGCTGATGAGCCGACTCGCTGCCTCTGTGAACCGCAGGTGGTTCACGGAGCCCTCGTGCCCCACCAGGTCGACCCCTGCTGGGGATCCCTCTAGGAAGTGCCAGAGCTTGATCCTCCCGTCTTGCCCTCCGCTCGCCAGCAGGTTTGGGTTCGACAAGCTGCAGGCCAGGGATGCGACGCCGCTGTCATGCCCCCTCAGCGTCCTCCTGAGGTGACCCCCCGTGACGCTCCAGACCCTGATGGTCCTGTCGGAACTCCCACTCGCCAGCACGGCCGGGTCGCTAGGATGGAAGAGAAGGCAGCAGACGGCGCCGCTGTGGCCGGTGAGGGGAGGGAGGATCACACGGAACTTCTGGACGTCCCACAGTCGGATTGTCGTGTCCGAGCTGCAGCTGGCCAGCAAGTTGGGGTCGTGCGGGCTGAAGGCGACGTCCAGGACGTAGTCCGTGTGCCCTCCCAGCCCCGCACTCGTCGCAGCTCCCGTCTCAAAGTTCCACACCTGGATGGTCTTGTCTGCGCTGCACGACGCTACAACCGTCGGGTCCTGGGGGTTGAAGGCGATCTTGTAGACTCTCCCCGCGTGCGCTTCCTCCTCCTCTACCACCTGCCGGTCTTTGTCCACCACCCACACCTTGACGGCGCGATCGCTCGACCCGGACACCAGGATCTTGCCGTTGTGATTGAAGCACAGCGAGTTGATGCCCTTCTCGTGTCCCCTCAGGATCGCGTGCACCTCCCCGCCCTTGGAGCTCCACACTCGGATGCTTTTGTCTTCACTCCCGCTCACTAGGAACCCCCCGCACCTCGTCCATGCCACCGCATGGACTTCACGTGCATGCCCTCGTAGGACGAGCCGGTCCTCCCCTGAGTGAAAGTCCCATACTCGCACCACCCTGTCCTCCCCGGCACTTGCTAGCTCGCTGGAGGAGGAGGGGTTGAAGCAAACCGCCCGGACCCAGTCTGCATGCTTTGTGTATGCGATGAGTTGGCGGTGGGTGGAGAGGTTCCATACTCTAACGGTCTCGTCGTAGCTCGAGGACGCAAGGAGCTGCTCGTCTCTTGGATGAAATTGCACGCACGTGATGCCTGCCTGATGCCCAGCTAGGGTAGCCTTCAGTTCCCCGGTCTTAGCGTAGGACACAAAGATCGCCTCCTCGCTCCCTCCCAGCTCTCCTCCAGCTACTGCAATGTACGACGAGTTAGAGGAGAAGGACGCGGTGTTGAGGTTGCTCGTGAAGGAGTGAGCATCGCCCTGCTTGCTCCAGGTACTCGTGCTCCACATGCACATCCTCTGATCCCACCCGACGCTCGCCAGGAGGTCGCTGTTGGGGCTGAAGGACACGGAGGAGACTTGTGCGGAGTGTCCACGGATGACGGCACGGACGTCGCCTGTTGTACTGCTGCAGATGACGACCGTCCCGTCTGTGCTGCAGGAGGCCAAGAGCTTTCCCGAAGGCGAGATAGCAACAGCCATGACCGCGTCCTCATGCTCCTGAACCGTCAGCGTGCAGGGGTGCGACACGAGCGGCTTGTTCAGCCAGTCAACGAAGAGCATGGAGCCGAAGTTCCCGCTGAAGACTTCGCTCTCGCGGAAGCAGCGGAGGACGGCAGACCGGTCGGGCTCTTGGAAGGCAAGCTGGAAGGAGACGTTGTGGCAAGGCGGCGCATGCCATATCTCGAGGTTCCTGCCTATGAAGCCCTTGACCTCGTGCAGCGCGACCACCGAGTCCGGGAAGACCTTGAGAGCATGCGAGCACTCTCGCAGGAGCTCGACGACTCCGTCGGCAAGCATCTTTGCCGTCATGTACTCGAGGGAGCAGAGCTCGGCAACGGCTCTGCGCTCATCTCGGCATGCGATGAGGTGGTGGACCAGCACGTGAATCCTGCGGTAGTTGAGTACTCGCTCCCCTGGAGGAGAAAAGATGGTGCCATACAGGACGATAGGCTGACGGGGAACCAATCGATCTCCCTTCAGCTCGTTGAACGTGTCTTTCAGGAGCTTCAGCAGCTGCCCTGTGTAAGGCTTCCTTCTCTTGCTCCATGTGCCATCGAAGTAGTCAGCAAGTTGGCTGTGCCTTTCGATCTTGTCCTTGAATCCCCGTGAGGTTCCAAACAGCCAAGTTTCGACGACTTCCGCCAGCTTCTCGTTCCTGTAGGCGACGCACTTCATGTGATCCCCGTCGGAGAATCGATAGAGGTGGTGCCGCAGGTCGTGCAGCAGCGACTTCACCAAGAACGGGGGGATGACCCGCACGTGCGGCACAGCCCAGAAGTAAGCTTCAGCAAGGGCATCGTCGTCCAAGGAGAGGAGATGAAACAGCTCCGTCTCATCGAGGTACTGCGGGCCGGCAAGTGCGATGAACGCGAGGGAAGACCGGACCAGCTCCCTCCCGTGCTTGACCTGGAGTCCCTCAAAGAAGTCCACCAGCAGCCCGATCACAGACGGGTTGATAGCATGCACCACCCCTCCAAAAGACGGCCAGTCTTGTACCGTAGAGGCGACGAGCGACAGCCAGAAGGTGGAACAGACCATGTCCTCCCTGCGGTTGAAGGCATCCGACACCTCCGACCACTGCTCGTTGGTGATCTTCCTGCCCTCGCGTTTCAGGCAGCAGGACAAGAAGGCCTTGGCGTCACTGACGCCTTCGAGGATCAGCTTGTTCGGATGGCCCGAGAGCAACGGCAGGCTCTTCCGATGACTTTGATCGTGATGGTTCTCAGGTTTGCCGAACGACAGGACCATTCTGACGCAGTCAGGGAGAGGGCCTAGAGGGATCCAGTTGAGATGGGACCCGGAGTATCTCTGGTCAAGTTCATCGACTCCGTCGATAAACATTGTGAGTGGGCAAACTTGGCTCGGCCAGTCGTTGATTGCCTTGCGGAAGTAAGCCACCACATCGCGGAAGGTGATAACAGAGAAATCCTCGTCAGTCCTGCTGTAGGCAGATCGCAGTTGCTGGCATATGCTCTTCAGCAAACCCATCTGCGTCTTGGACCTGTTGGAAGCCCCGACAACCCGAACGACCACACAGCCTGAGGTATTTGCGTTGATCGCTTCCTTAGCAACTTTGCACATCAGGGCGGTCTTCCCTGACCCTTGTGGCCCCGAGATGTAGAAGATATGATTATCACTGTTGATCGTGGTAAGGTCGAGATACTTGCGTAGATTGTCGATCATGTGATCTGTGTCTGGATTGGAGCAGAATCTTTGGGCTTCTTCTGTAACAAAATTCAGATGTGTTTTGACCTCTTCGACGACATGGTTATGACACCTTCTTCGAGCCCGAGCTGCATCCAAGATAAGGTTGCTGACCACAGAACACATCTCATCACACAACTTCTTTAGATAGTTGGCATGCTCCAAACTCTCCAAGGGATTCAATCCCGACATCTCATTCCAATCGTTCACAAGATACTCATGCCGCTCCAGCGCTCCTGGCATCGAGTCCAAGAACTTAGACAACATCTGCTGGGAGTCCACATCAATCATCCCGGACTCATTCACGTCCACAAAAATTTTAAAAGCGGGATGAGAGACTTTAGCTGCATCTAATCCGAGAATCTTGCGATTGAAAACAACTCTTTCAAGGTTGGTCATATACACCTCTTGCCTGACATCGCCATGCGTGAACTCTCGTTCCATCATACCAAGCATCATCATCTTCATGTCGTCATCTTTGATTCTGCCCCCACCATGCGAAGAGTCTATTGACGATATCATCCTAGCAGCGTTGCTGAGAATAATCCGGATCCTCTCAAATGTCCTCCTCCAATTTTCATCGATCTTGTTCAGCTGCAACACGTAGCTTGGTCCCTTGCCAATTCCCCCATCGAATCTTTCCACCTGTTCTTGATTGATATCAAGCGCAAAGAATTCTTTCAGGAGCTTCTTGTCATGCGCGTTATCGATGGTCTTGAGAAGGTCTTCAAACCTCTGTTTCGCGATTCTTGTTGGGAACGACCTGATCCCGTACTTTTGCCCGACGATCAGAATGTGGCAGAAACGCAAACTTCTTCGCTGTGACAGGTCAAGCTCGTTCAGACTGATTTCCTCGAACGAGTGAGCATTGCTGAAATCGACGTCGATCCCCCATCGGTTCTCGCAGACGTCAAGATACACCCCATTTAATCGTGCCATCTCCTGCCAGAACGGAACCAGGTCCTTCCTCACAAAGTTCCTCTCCCACTCGCTGTCCTCCAAGGAGGTGACGAAAACTCTCACGCCGAAGCTGCTCGTCAGAGCCTTGCTGGAGCTCGCCTGATCCCCTCCCACCAAACCGCGGAGAATCCATCCTTCCTCGGAAACCTCGTGAGGAACGCTCGGCTCGTCAGAAACAGGGCGCAGCATCTCCCTCCAGCCCTCCCGAAGCACACGAGGGATCTCAAAACCAGGCACGGACTCAAGGTTGATGTCTGAGCTGTCCGTAGCAATCTGCTCTGCCATCTCTAGGAAGGCAAGGCGCTGTGCTGCAACCTTGGACCCTTCGTCCAGGTCCCTCTCATCAAAGATGGATAGCGATCGAAGCCTCGAGCTTCTGTGCCTCCCCTTTCCTCTCTGCTTCTTGGCATCAGCACTGAACAGTCTGCTCGGTCCGCATCCTCCCCCCAAGGACTTGTACGCTGCAAACAGTGTCGATCCATTGATCAGCCCAATCTCAGTGAGAGTGCGGCTATCATGCAGTCCCCTGCCTGCATGCGTCAACCAAACCTGGAGATTACACAACTCTTCTTGCTGATCTTGCAGTTTTTCCTTGAGTGTGCTCACACTGGAAGACGGATCGACAGTGATCACTCGAGTTTGTCCGCAGCCTACTACAAAGAGTTGCATGGGTTCGTAGATTCAGTAGTAATCGCCTTCAAACATGAGAAGTCTTCAACATAGAGCTTGCGATGATATTTGGTTGAATTTAGCTCCAAGTCGAAGAGAGATCTGAGGGTATCTGCTCCTTCCAACGATCAATGTTACCACAGTGAAGTACTAGTCTCGCCAGGGACGGAAGTTGCGAAATAATATTTCAAATCTTTCTTCACACTTCTTCTGTCTCGCCCCACTTGATTCAGTTCCTTCCTACCATCATCTTTCATCCCTACTTGCAAGCATGGTCTGGGGTCATCGTCTTTTGCTTCCCGCTTCCCAACGACGCCCGCCATGACAGCGCCTGATAAGTAGCATTTTATCCCCCGTGGTTGCCCACCCCACCCCCTGTCAGCAAGGATCGTAATTCCTACACACCAAATCTTTTCTTTTTCACCCCCTCTCAATAGTCAGCTATTTCCTGTAACCATGGGGTACTCTTGCAGTACCCTACCTCACTGAATGACTATTCTTATCTGTACCCCACCCCCATATAAAATAATCCAACGCTTTCACGGAGTACCCCTACCCCCCCAAACTACGTCTCCTCCACACTCTTCAAGGTGGTCAAGTCGACTCCGGAGAGGTCGGTCGTTCCTCAGACCCGTGGTCGCTGACCTGTGTATACTATGTCCTCCTCCTCCTCCTCCTCCTCCTCCTCCTCCTCCTCCTCTCACTGACATCATCGTTTACACCACTGTCCTCTAGTCGTCTTTCACTGTTGTCTACGAGTTCAAAATCTTCCCTTGCCCTTTCAGTCTTTTATTGACCTCATTGGCCTCGTCTCCCATACACAGAGGCTGTCATTCTTGTTCGACTGATCCGGCTCTACTGCTCTTGATCTTTCAAGAAGTCTATGCCGTTGTTGTCATGCAAGCTTCATAGGCGCAACTGGTCGAATTGACACATGATCACCAAAAAGCGAAGCATTGGCTGAGCTCACACTGATTGTCGCTACAGAGCATTTGATGTCTTGGCAACTAAAAGTCTAACTTTGTTGGTCGCTCGTCAAGGACGGAATGTGTTGCCAAACATTCAAGGCTCGTCGGCCAAGCCTGAGCGCATACTGGTCAAGATTAGGTTTGGTTCTCGCTGTCTTTTGTCCTCTCCGTTTGGCTAGTGCGACAGTGTCAGGGTCAAGCCTCCTCGACTCTCCTGATTGTCCTCGTACTGATCTTTAACTTAACTTTGAGTAAAGAAAGGGTCAAGTTTGCCGACTCAGCGACGTGCTACGGTATGACACACTTACGTAAGAAAGGCTTAACACTCGAGAGCCCCGGCACCGCATAGAGCACCGGAAAGCGAAACCTTGACATTTCGTGCATCAGTGATCCCTCATGATCCGCCTACGTCAGACTGACCAGCCATCTGACCGCATCATGGCGAAGTGAGGAGGGGTGGGGTAGTTTACAGCTGCCCTCCTGCCCCTTCATCCTCTTCTCCAAGCCTCACCGACCAACAAACTCGCTCAAGCTCCCTCACACACATCGGCTTTGCTCTCTCCAACCATGATGCGCAAACCAACCATGCGTTTTGTACTGCCCATGAGCATCGTGAACATCGTTCTTGGCCTCGGACTGTTCATCGCGGGCATAGTCCCGGCAGCTTACCAAGTACAGAGATGCGACGAGGCTCTTGCGTCGTCCTCTTTCTCCTCTCCTTCCTCCTCCTCCTCGCCCCCCTCCTCCTCGCCCCCCTCCTCATCTCCCTCAACCTCCATCTCCAACTTAGGATACGACTCTGGGTTCAACAGGGGTTATGACAATGGATACAACAGGGGGTACAACAGAGGATACAATACAGGATACGAGTCGAAGTTCGTGTACACTTACAATTCAGGCTACAACTACGGGTACAACACAGGTTACAACACGGGTTACTACGACAACCCACAGTCCTTGACATACAGCAACAGCGGATACTCCTCGATATACTACTCTAGCGGCAAATACTCGACAACGTACAACTATGGATACAACTCGGGATACAACCTGGATACAAGTTTAGACTTGTCTGGGTACTCCTCGAGTTACAACATGGGGTACAACATAGGATATAACTCGGGGTACAATTCGGGGTACTGCAGCGGGTTCGATATCGGTAGCTACTCGGGCTTCAACACAGGATACAACGCAGGCTTCCAAGCTGGACACAACTCGGGATACAGCACAGGCCAGCTCATACATGACAGCGCCAGCACAGCAGGCTCGTGCACGAGAAATTTACAGGGAGTCTCCATAGGGGGGCTGAGACTTGCAGCATGCAACACAGCCGGATGTTGTCGGGTGGAGGTGCAGCACAACGGAGCATGGGGAACGGTTTGTGACGACGACTTCTCGAGCCCAGACGCACAAGTAGTCTGCAGGCAAGTCGGATGTACGACAACGTACGCGATGTCGGTTGGCTCCTTCGGGGGAGGGACCGGAACCATCTGGATGGATCAAGTGTCATGCAGCGGCAGCGAGTCGCAGCTTACGTCATGCTCCTTTGGAGGGTGGGCTTCCCATGATTGCGTACACAGCGAAGACGTGGCTGTCTGCTGTCCTTCCTCGCCGACAACCTACTCCTCCGGACTGATCTCCGGGGACTACAACAGCCAGGTAGCAGCAGGGCACCTGACTTCGAGCTACAACCTGGACCTGAGCTCCGTCCACGACTCCGGATATAATGCTGGGTATCAGAGTGGGCAGTATTCCTCCTCAATGTCCACCTCATCGTCGTCCACCTCATCGTCGTCCACCTCATCGTCGTCAACCTCATCGTCGTCAACCTCATCGTCGTCAACCTCATCGTCGTCAACCTCATCGTCATCTTCGGTGGTCTCTTATTCGAGCCTACGTTTATGTGAAAGCCACCGCAACGCAGCGAAAGCGCTGCTCACATCCTTGGGATTGTGCGGTTTGATCCCAGCAATTTTCCCCTTGTTCTTCGGAGCCACGGGAGTGTTCACCAGCAAGTACAAGAGCAAGGTTTTCGGGGGTTTACTTCTCGCAGTCCTCATCCTCGGTATCCTCAGCTGTTTGGGAGGAGGGTCAGCAGCCCTGAGTCTCGCCCTGGCGTCCGATTGGGAGTGCGGTAAGAATAGCTTGCTCATGCTTCAGGGATCGCTGACCTCGGGCCATTATGGCAGATTTACACCAGCGATACACGGGTCAAGGCTTCTGCAAGACGTTAGCTGGGAGTGCACGGGCGATCGCGAGCTTGAGTCTGATCCTCTTCATCTTTCAGCTCGCATTCTCCATCATGATGTGCTCTCTGTGCTGTTGTCAGCCCGAGCAGTGGATCGAAGGAGGCAGGACGGCCCCCGAGCACGGCCCTCACGTCCTGTCGGTCGCGTGCGCTGAGGTGAAGACGGAGGAACCTCCTCTAACCGTCATATCGTTGGAGAACGACAACTGCGAGTGGATCAAGTCAGCCTTGGGCCCCGCAGGTTACTCGCCGGAGAGGGCGAGACTCGAGCGGAGCCACGACGGCTGAAGGGCTCCGAAGCCGCAACTGTTACTTCATACCGTCCGGGATCGTACCGCACTCAGCTGAGTAAGCTTGGATGGTAAGTGATCGAAGCCTCGAGCTTCTGTGCCTCCCCTTCCCACGCTGTTTTTTGGCATCAGCACCTCACTTGAAGTACTCTACCTCGCTGAATCATTGCTCTCCTCTGCACTCCACCCTCATCCAAACGATATTTTGTCGTTGGAGAAAGAAAGCCTGTAAGTTGTCCACAAGTTCAAAACCGTCCCCTGCCCAATGAGACTTTCATTGACCTCCGTGACTTCATCTCCCATACACAGAGGATTCCGTTCTTGTTTGACTGTTCCGGCCTACTACTCTTGATCTTCCAAGAGATTACCCTGCAAGCTTCCCCTCCCTGTTAGCACTGACCGATTGTGTGCGATGACATTACTAGTGCCACAACACTGACAGGCGCAACTCAGCCGATCAAGTTGACATCGGAGTGTATTGAACTTCTCAGTCCTTGGTCTTCTGGCCACACTCAAGCGAAGAGCATTTGATGTTTTGGCAAATCCCATTGACTTGACCCCGGCGTGCCAGGGTCAATGGCGAGTCGAACTGAAGTTTTAAAAATCAGAAGAGAAAAGACAGTAAGAACCAGCCCTAATCTTGCCCACTGCTGTCCCCCAAACTTAACTGATTTCACTTGAATGCGCGCAGTCACGACTCTCTCAGTCGAACATGAACGACTCTTTGTGTAAATTTTTTTCAGCACCTCGCAAGCCCGACGGTCGGACGGATTGAGTCCGCCAGCGCTCATCACTACTATGTCTATATGTGTATTGACGAGGCCCCTGATCAGAGTCTCCAGACGCCGCACAATGAAGTAGATTACGTGACCGACGCCGGGTGACAGCCCACGTTGTACCGCAATACTCCAACACGTATAGCGGCGTGGTAGCTTTGCTAGTACGGACTCGGAATCATTGGTACAGTTGCGCGCCTCATTTGTACGGGCAGTACCGTTCGCAGTGAGACCCTTTAAAATGGACCGAGATTGATCTGCGGAAATGTCGTTACCTCGTGACCCCGCTGTCTAGTACAAGTGCTCCTTTTACATCTGGGTGGGGTTCGTGAGATCGGAGGAGGGGTCCATGGAGGCCGGGCTGGACGGTCGTAAATGATACAAGTCTTATTTTAGAACAGCCCGCGGATACGAGTATGCGCGAAAGGGTGGGAAAATGGGGTTTCTTCACCAAAATTCAGTATAAAACTGAGGGGAAAGACATCTTTTCGAATTGGACGTTTCCAGAAATGAGTGGTTTCGCAAAGTCTTGCGATCCCGTGCGTGTCAGTCAAAACCATGATTGGGAATCTCCCTGACACTACCCCCTAGGTTTTTCACCCCTACCCCCTCCAAGACCTTGTTGGACAGGACCACACTCCTCATACTTTGACCGACAAAAGTACCCCCCACCCGCCATGGTCCCAGGGATACGTCCCCACCCCTGACTGTCATGGCACACGTTTACGCCTAACTAAAACATCTGGCCGTTGGGTCATCCCATGTTCCTCCACCTGGTGAAATATTCCTCCAGCCAGGCAATTGTACCCCACCCTATGTCCCCCCTTTTGCCCACTTTACTAGGGTGTACACCTGGTACTACTCCGCCCTCTCGAAACGGCGGGGTGGGTGTTGAGTATGTAGGTGTTACTCATGACCGGTGGTGGGTACTTTCAGGTATTTTCGGGGGTATGGGAAAAGTGATCAAGATATCGTGAGGTGGGTATTCCCTAAGAAGTCGGAGCATTTATCTTGGCCAAGGGGTGGGGTGGGGTTACTAGTCTGGAGTGTCTCTGTCCACAGGGGTAGGCTCGGACAATTGACGTTTTTGGGGTGGGGGTGGGGTTGGGAGAGGTAGTAGTGAAACAGCAACAAAGGGACTCAACACAGGGTTCAATGCAGGGACGCAGCGACTGCGGCAGTCAGGGATGTGAGGGATGGGGATGGAGGGATGTAGATGCGGTTCTATGAGCATAGTTCGTTCTGATGTAGATGAAGAGCAGCTGAATGTCTTCGACAGCATGAGTTTGAAGCCCGAAAGTGATTCTGTGCTTTGCAGGTTGTTGTTCGACAACCAACCGCGATGCTGTCAGAGTCGATACGCCAAGCCATAAATGCGCGCAGGGATGCGCTGCACAACCCAAAGTGGAATCAAGAGCAGCTAAACCATGCCCAAGAGGATGGGAGAACCATGATCATCATTGAAGGATTTGTGTTTGATGTGACTCCATTCTTGCCAAGGCATCCCGGAGGAGAGTTCACCATCAAGCACTTTGCCTCGAAGGATGCAACGGAAAAATTCTTTCGGATCCACAGTAACATGGCCTTTGAAGAGCTCCCTGCTTTGTACGCTGGTGATTTTATCAGTGAGCTGACTGCAAGCAACATGGGCAATGAAAGTTCACCCAAGAACAAAGAACAAAGCAAATCGAAAGCAGATGCTACATTGTTTAGCCGAAGGAAAAGTCCGACTGGACAGAGCGGCGAAAGAAGCGATTCGCCCAAACACGGAAACCGCAAGTCTCCAATTGGCAAGGAAGCTTCGAAGGATAGTCCCGTATCAGACGAGACTGAGAAACCCCTTTCGCCCAAACCGAGCAAGGAGATCATAACCTTTATTCATCGCTCGAAGAAGGATAAGAATGGTAATGACCATCATCATGATGGAAAGGACAAGATATATCATCCAGGCGTGGCCTCGCTGTCCGCCTCTGTGATCTTGGGGGGTTCCGAGATCCCGAATCTGAAGGACATACATGGATACACTTTCGAGACGCTCGATGTCTTGGAAGAGGAGAAGGAGCAGACTAGCTGGGATTCCGATGAGACCCAGCGAGTACGCGACTCAAGCGCTGAGGCTGATGACCTTGCAAGCCCTCATAGTGCCAACGCACATGATAACAAATCTGGATGGGAAGATATCGAAAAGAGCTTGGAACCATTTAAAACGACTGAATCGGATGAATTCAGGCGAACTTCATCTGATGGCTCCTTGACGACGAAGCTGCAGAACCAGGAGTTCGGTAGGACTTCGTCTGGTTCATTTCCAAGGATCCCGTCGAGTGGTTTTGATCTCTTCAAGCGAACTTCGTCCACTGGCTCTATAGGACGCACAAGCAGTTCTGGCAGGGCTCATTCCGGCAAACAAGATCGGTTGGCGGAACTACATGTTGGTGTGGACATGAATAGTGGAGGGTCTTGTCCATTCATGGCGATCTCCGAAGCTTACAAGAATGGCAATGGTCTGGAAAAGCCTAGGGATGCCAAGAATTCCTCAAGGAAAAACAGCACATCAAGCTCCGGAGATCGGAACCGCCGTCGAAGCTCCATCGAAAACATTTTCGCCAACATGAATGGACAATCGGGAAATGGAGAAGGGCATGCAAGGAAGACAGATCCATTCAGCAATTCCAGAGAATTCTATACTGCGCCGGAACAAGCATGTGAATCCCCCAGATCCGTTAGATCGCGCTCCACACATTCGTTGGCATCGTCGCGTCAGGCGCCAACTGTTTCCAGTTCAAGGAGATCTGGAACGAATCTCAAATCTGCAGGAGGTGTTTTCAGGAGCGGGCGTCAGAGGCGCAAGAGGGCAGGCTTGAAGGCCAGCAAAGCACCTATTATTGACGCGGAGGAATGGAAATATCATGCAGAATTTGTTGCCCAGTCATGGGAAAAGTTGATCAAGAAAGTGTCGTATGCTGATTTGGGATGCATGATCTATGAGTCTGTGAGAGACGATGAACATCTTGAACCAATGTTTCGCTTCACAAATGCTGCAGTTCAAGGTACAAAGTTCGTTGACATGCTTTCCAGCATTGTTGACAACATACATTCTCCGGCCAGCATATACTTCAAGATCGCAGAATTGGCACCAATGCATCATCGCAAAGGCGTGCACCAGAGTCAAATGCCCATCATGCAAAAAATCATTTTAGGTGTGTTTTCAACAGCTCTGGGCAAAGATTTCACTACTGAAGAGCACAGAGCGTGGACATGGATGTGGTCTTTCCTGGCAGAGGCGCTAGAGCAGTCATTGAAAGACGTGAGTTCGACTCTTGGTCTTGTGCGAGATTCCTGGGACACCATATCTGAGAAATATACTGCAAGTGATCTTGGAGGGATGATCTATGATGGTCTCTTTAAGCTGGCCCCGAGTGCAGCCTCCCTATTCAACAAGCCACGTGATTACATGGCTGTCAAGATGGGTGATACACTCGGGATGCTTGTTTCGTTTGCAGATGAACCAGACGATATGAAGCAACAAGTGGCATGGCTCGGGCTACGACATGTTAATTATCATGTGAGGCCTCATCACATTCCTTTGATCGGACCCGTGATCATGAATGCTCTCGCCGACGCTGCTGAGGATGCCTGGACTGAGGAAGTTGAGAAATCATGGGGGACAATCTTCCGAATGGTTTGCGAAAACATGGCAGAGGCCATCCGAGAGGGCGAAGACTACGCGGCGCCTTTGCATGAAGCGTCTGAACTCATCCGAGACCCAGCCAATGAGAGGAGGTTGAAGCAGTGTCTTCGTACCGCGCTTGCAAAGCTCTGCCCACATCTGTTCCGCAGCGCATTCGAAAATAGCAGGCTTCGATTCCAGAAGATGGTGCGCGAGCACAAAGTAGCCGAGGCCAACGAAAAATTGCAGCAGAATTCCCAGAAGAGATTGGGTGGGAAATCTATGCGCAATATTCAATCTGACGCGGTAAGGTGGGAGTATGTTACAGTATTGTCTCACTGCGGATTTTCAGTTCTTTTCTTCTGTTCTCCAACTCAACAAAAGCAAATCTAACGGAGAGGGTATATACATTTTTCCGTGTGCGTTCAGTTGTCTTGACTGATCGTGGTTGCGTTGTCCAGAAACCCACACTGATTCGAAACTTGTTGTAAACAAGTTCCATGAAGAAGAGGAGGTATACTGGTAATTTGCAGTCTATTCGAATGCTGATCGAATACCAGGAACTCATTAACACAGTCTATTCATTCTTGATTGAAGTGACTGCGCTGGTCTGGCAACCGGAGAAGCAGATTGAGAAAGTCTACATATTCTCTCCAAAGTTTTATGATTGGTAACTTTGAGTGTTATTTGTTCCAAGGTTTATTGACTGACGTTCTTTGCAGTGGAATAAGGAGCGATCACCTGTCTTCAATTGCTGAGGCGATAGAGCTTGCAATTGCTGACACGTTGGGGTCACGGTATGAGACCTTGACTGTTTTCACAATAGTATTGCACTCTGACTTGGAATGTTCAGTTGGAATGAAAACTTGACTCTGGCGCTCCGTTGGCTGTGGAGGATGAACATGGATGTAGGCGATCTCTATGGTCTCTTGCACAAAGAGCTTATTTGTACCCCCGCAGGCGTTTTCCCGCGATCTAGAGGGTCATGATTCCAACATGAATCAGGTTGTCTGGAATGACTGGAACGCCGTGAAGGAGAAATGCAAGGAAGAGGTCAGCAGAAGTACTTCCCCAGTTGATGATTTTGATTTCGGTCATTGCGACAGGAGCTCGGTCAACTGTTCTGGAAGCATCTCAACGAGCTGGTTCGTCATTTGTGCCTGAGTTTTGTCATATGACTTGCACCCTCCAGGCTCCTGAGCAGACCCATCTCTTCCGACGCTCGTTGAAGATGTATACTGGAAGTTCACCTGCCTTGCAGCGCAACTGAACATTGTGCATGTTCAGGTGGGGAACCCTTGTCCATCACATTGTCAACATGCTCATCGTGAGCATCACCGATCCCGAGGTGCTGAGTTGAACTCTTGAAAGTGGTTAAAAGCTGACGCACGTTCAAAAGGAATTCTTCAAAAATCTGTTCGAGTTGACAGTGCGACACATTCGTTATGGTGTCCGAGCGGAGTACCTCAGTCCATTTGGACAAGCAGTGATCGCTATGTTGGAGGAGGTGCGTTCTTGACTTTATTTTGCCTGATTGCCTGATGTGCGTCACAGATTTTAGCGGAATCATGGACTGAAAAGTCTGAAAAGGCATGGAAAGAGGTTTCGATGCATCGATTGCCAGAGCAGGCACTGTTACGTCTGACAACTTGTCTAGATGTGGAAGCGAGCAGCAAACAGCATGTCTCGCGGCCTGAACCTCGGAGGCAACGGTATCACCCACGCGCTGGTCGATGGAGACGTGGATGAGTTGCGGGATGCCGTTGCTTGTTCACCTCGCAACCAGAGAGCCAAATGGTTGTGTGAGGTGAGATCGCTGCAGGTGGTGATTTTGGAGCTGATTCCAAGCAGTTGAATATCAATGGAGCCACCCTCTCGCCGTTGTACTGGGCGTTGCACGATGGCAAGTACCCACTCGTGGAGTTCATTTTGAGGTTTGAAGAGCTCAGATGACAGTTGAGTTTGACGTTGTATGAACAGTGATCTCTTGACGATCAGAGCGGACATCCATGGGTACTACTACGGACGACAGGTCTCGCTCTTGCTGTTGTTTATCGTTTAAGATCTTCAGTCACCTTCCTTTCTGAACAGGAGATGTTTCAGTATCATCCTGATCTAGTCGAGACTCTCGCGAGAGAGAGTGGATCGCTGGTTCAAGTCCTGCTCGACGGCCTTCTGTGGCATTCCAAGCAGAAGTTTGCAGGAAGAAAGGTCGCTTCATTGTGGCATGTCTGCCATAGGACTGACTGGTAGTTCAGGTCAAAGTGAACTACTACATCAAAGACCTGTACGGCGATCCGGACCAAAGCAAGGATCCATGGATCTCTCCGCTCGCCTGGCTTGTCGAGCTTGGTATTTCACAACAGAGAACACGAACCTTGAAGGAGAAGATGGCTGACGTTGCTTCGAAGGTGATCAAGAGTGCTTCCAACACCCTGCCGTCCGCAAGACATTCGAGTTGAAGTGGCAGCTCTTTGGCCTGAGGATCTTCTTCTTCAAGGAGCTCAGCTACATGGTTATGCTCTTCTTGTTCATGTGGGAAATCGTGGCAGACAGTTCCGGATGCCACCACAAGTCCGAGGTGAGTGCGGTCAGTTCTTTCAACATCCAGATAACTTTGTTTCTGCTCAGTCTATTCGAATCGCTCTTATGGTTGCCACTGTCTTCTCGCTGGCGATTCAGGTGAATATTTCATCCATCCACAGCAGGACATTAATCGCGTTTGATTAGCTCTGGATCTTCTGTTTTCAAATTGTCAGGAAGATGTATCTTCCCCTCAACCTCGGCTTTTGCGTTTTACACCTTCCGAGGTATAGTGCTGTTGCCATGTCACTCAAATAGGAGACGTCTTCCATCTGACCGGCTTGCAGATACTTCTGGAATATTTGGAATATCCTACGAGTTGTGTCGTGCTTGTTGATCATCATTACCTACGCCACACGGGTAAGAATGAGAGAAACCCTCCGTTGGAGATTTTGATCCTTGATTCAGAATTGTGAGGAGAACGACTGTCCTTCTGGGGGCCCTTGCACAACACCAGCAGGTGAACCTCCATCTGACTTCCAGCTGTTGCAACTGATCGCGCAACTTCAGTCGATGCCGAGACAGATGATACCATCAACAGTACGAAAGTGATCCAGGCCATCTCTGCCGTCTTCCTGTGGGTCCAAGTGTTCCAGGTAACGAGGAATTCCTCGGATAGTGGAGAATCTCACTCTACCCAACAGATCAGCATCCTGTCGACTCCTATGGCTGCCTTCACCTACACCATTGGCATCATGTTGCACGACATCAGCCATTCCCTCTTCATGATCCTTGTCTTGTTGGCGGGTGTGGCTCCCTGCTTGCAACACATACATTCCTGACTTGCATCGCAGCGTTTGGAAGTGCTCTTTCAATCCTAGCTGAGGGACCCTTCAACGAGGGCCTGGACACGAGTCTGGTCGTGCTTTTCCAGACTGTAAGAACTGCCGTGCTGAGCTCGCAAAGCCTGATGCTTTCCCTCAAAAGATTGTGGGCATCTCCTCCCCGAACTACAGCACCATTGGCTCGTTTACTAGGGCGCTCCTCCTCATCTTCGTGACGTGAGTCTTCACACTCCTCGGAGTTTCTTCCGATTGCTCATCCCCTCCTGTTCTCATCTTCCCCTTACGGCTGTTTCGTGCAGTTGCATCACTATTGGTCTGCTCAACATCCTCATCGCTCAGCTGACCATCACCTACGACAAGCTCAACGAGGGCAAGGATGGGTTTGCAATGAGGAACAGGTTTGCACATTTCCTGCTGCGGCTCGAAGATGCCTGATGCTAGCGATAGGACAATTACGTGCATTGAGATCGAGTCTTTCATGCCACTGAGCTGGAGAAGGTGAACAGGAGGGGAAGGCGAAGGAGGAAGAGATGGGGAGCCGAGAGGAGGAGGAACAAGCACGGGGGAGAGGAGGAGGTGCTGAAGATCTCATGTTTGTTGTGCAGGCGATGCTTCAATTACATCGGCTTCGATGATCCCCTGCCCTTCGCTGATGGGGACGACGGGCCGTCGGGAGGCATCCAGGTAGCAAGAGGAAGTCTGTACCCTCCTGCTCTTCTCTGACCCTCCACCAGGACCTCGAGGGAGATGACTGCCCACGGTATGTTCCCGATCGGATCTTCAGATTCACGGGGGATGCAAATGAGAACGATCCCTGGCCATCCATCGTCGAGAACAATGTTCCGGAGAATGTGGTGGAGGAGTGAAGAGTGGCGGAGTGAGGTTTTTACTTGTTTTCATTGCGGAGCACAAATATCTTGATGACTGCCATGATGAATTCCTGCTTGCTTTTGTGATTTTTGATGTGATAGTAAAGATTTTGTAAACCTTATAAGTGACATTCTTGTTCTCCGCGCCTCGCTCTCGCGCCGCTGGCAAAGCTTCAGTGAGGAGGAGCAGGAGGAGGCAGCTTCTCACCTAGCACATTTCGCGCAGAATCCAAGAGTTTGCAACTCGGGATGTTCCATCCTTCACTCTGTTGGCAGTGAGCGACATCAGCCGGATCGACCAGACGAGCTAGATCTCAGCTGGGGTTGCGCAGCAGGGGATAGCTTCACTGACCTCATGCAGTACGTCAGAAGAGCTCTGATTCATCTGGCGCAAGATGCTGATGAAAACGTCGTAGTCCACTTGCCCTGCAGGAGCAGTGAGGGTCGAGAGAGGACATGGAGAGTCGAGGAGCAGGTGAGGAGGAGTGGGTGGAGGGTGGAAGAGAAGAACAGAACTTGAAGAAGTTGTGGGAGAGGGAGAAAGGAGGCAGGAGCAGGAAGTGAGGGACAGGAGCAGGAGGGAGGGAACAAGCGTGTCGGACCCTTCGCATCGACGTCGCACGAGTTGAAGATATACTCAGCATGCTCGAAGAATTCCTGCCATGAGATGGATCAGCCTTACCTCCCCGCCCTCTCCATCGCCCCCGCCCTCCCACTCACCTCGTACATGAGGCAGGCATTGATGCCCGCGGCGAAGTAAGAGAAGGAGATGCTCTCCGAAGTCTTCTTGTCCATCACCTGGGGACGGCCGAGGACGTCAGTAGAGCCTCTTCGTCCTCATCGTCTCCCGTGCTCCTCTCAGCCAGCGACTCCCCCCCTCTCCCCATCGGCAGCGGCAGCGGCACTAGCACACGCTCCTCACCTTGGTCAAGGACTCGATCACTTCAGGAGGAAAGTCACTGCAGAAGAGCTTGATAAGGCTGAGATATTGTGCTCCTGTCAGCCCGCTCTGACCCTGCATCTCGCTATGCCTACCAGGCGCATCAGGATACTGTGAAGAGCAGCAAAAGAGGAAGGGCAAGGTATGAGGAAAAGAGAAGAGGGCTCTAGGATGGAGGAAAGGAGTTGCAGGAGCAGGAGCAGGAGCAGGAGCAGGAGTAGGAGTAGGCGCAGTAGCAGTAGCAGTAGCAGGAGCAGGAGCAGGAGCAGGAGCAGGAGCAGGAGCAGGAGCAGCAATCTCTATCACCTGACCAATGTGAAATACGCAGAGGCCAAGTTATCCATGAATGCCTGCCTGTTCCTTCTGGTCAAACGGATGTATCGGTATGATCGCTGGGTCGAAGATTTCCCCTGCACGTCCTGGTCAAAGATCGCCCATCCTCGCCAGCAGCTCACATGAAGAGCGTTGTTGAGGTAGTCTGCTATGAACTCCAGCGGCTTCTCCGGCCGGTTTTCGAGGACGAGCGTGATGCAGTCCTTGAGGTAAACGTTGACGCCGAACCTGATCTCGGAGGGTTCAGGGGAGCAGGGAGCAGGGAGCGGGAGCAGGGGGAGCAGGGGGAGCCGGGGGAGCAGGGAGCAGGGAGCAGGGAGCAGGGGGCAGCAACAACTTGTCCAGATACTCCTCCTGCGACAGCCTCGCCTCTGCGTGCTGACCCGACCTCGACGCCTTGGGAGAGGGATAAGTATGAGGTGAGGGACATCAGGCGACTCGTCGGCGACTCACCTGCTCCCCCTCCTTCTTCTCCTTCGTCGACAAGTTCATCTCGCACTGGTCACTCTATCCTCTGCTCTGCCTGCCTGCCTACCTGCCCACCTGCTTCGTATCGTCTCCTCTCCTCTCTAATCTACCTCTCCCCTCCCCTCCTCTCCTCTCCTCTCCTCTCCTCTCCTCCTCCTCCTCTCCCTCCCCTCAGCCTTGTCGCTTCTCCCCTCTGCCTGCCACCTCCATCACCACACGACTCGCTGAAGCCTTCGCATTCCCGCCATCTGGATAGCAAATTTGGCAACTCCGTGTTACCTAGCTAGACATCGGCCATGGCCGGCCTCATGGTCGGCACAGGGGGCGGCATGGGGGGGAGCGAGAGGGGGCGGGAGGAGGAGGAGGACGAGATGATGGCGCTCGCAGAAGAGGAGGCGAAGAAGGCGCTCGAGGAGGGAGAAGTTCCAGTTGGCTGCGTCATGGTGAGGGGAGGAGTCGTGATCGCCCGAGGGCACAACAAGACCAACGAGCGCATGGACGCTACGCGCCATGCTGAGATGGTGGCGATCGACTCGCTCGTGGAGGAGGGCGGAGACAATCTCTGGGCGCAGCAGCTGCTTGCTGGCTGTACGCTGTACGTGACATGCGAGCCCTGTATCATGTGTGCCTCTGCGCTTGCGATGCTCGGGTTGTAAGTCTGGACGGATGCCTGCGGGGCAGGGCAGGGGAGGATGCTGAGAGTGTTGGCAGGGAGAGAGCGGTCTTCGGATGCTGCAACGACAAGTTTGGAGGGAACGGTTCGGTTATGTGCATGCATGAGAGCGACTCGCAGCTGCGTGCTGTCGGGTTTGCGAGCTACCAGGTGCGAGCTGGAGTACACGAGCAGGAGGCTATAGAGCTCTTCAAGAAGTTCTATGCCCGTGAGAACAGCAAGGCGCCTGTACCCAAGAGGAGGAAGGATGAGGGAAAAGATGAGAGGGGAGGAGATGAAGGGAGGGGAGAAAGAGGAGATGGGGGCCAAGGAAAGGAGATTGAGCATGAGGGGTGAAGGAGGATTTGAGTGTAGAATGAGAT
The DNA here is from genome assembly GCF_000315625.1 of Guillardia theta CCMP2712. NCBI lineage: Eukaryota > Cryptophyceae > Pyrenomonadales > Geminigeraceae > Guillardia > Guillardia theta. The sequence goes on along the minus strand of NW_005434645.1, from coordinate 249,965 downwards.
GAAACAGAGTCGAGATTGGAACAAACGGGAAGCGAGGAAGGCATGAGGGGTGTGCGTGTGAAAGGAGCAAAGGAAGCAAGGAGGGAGACGAGAGAAGAGGAAGGGAGACGAGAGGAGATGGAGTCGAGAAGGTGGTGTAGGGAGGAGAGGGGAGGAGAGGGGAGGAGAGGGGAGGAGAAGGAGGTGGAGTAGCGGAGGTGGAGGAGAGGAGAGGAGAGGAGAGGAGAGGAGAAGGAGGTGGAGTAGAAGAGGGAACAAGGTGTAGGAGGGGTCGAAATAACATGCCGCTTTCTTAAATACACTCACACACTCCCGATGTGCCAAGTCTGCCATACCCCTTCCAAGAGCGTCAGTGGGACGGGTAGGGCGACTTCTAGAGGATCACCTTCATGGCAGAGCATGATGTCCGTTCCCCCGTTGATGAACGCTGCTTCGTAGCTGCGGGCCTCTGCTCAGCACGGCGATCGACAGCAGCCTGCGATCCTGGACTGACCTGAACGTGGAGGAGGTACTCCCGATGATGAGGTCGCAGCTCCCCAGCAGCAGCATCTCGAAGAGGGCCTGGAGGGAAGGTGAGGAGACGGAGAGCGGCAGGGGGACAGAGTCCCCAGAGGTCAGGCGCTCGGAGGGAGGGGGGGGCGGTTGGGGGAGGTGGTGGAGAGAAGAGCGGGGAGGAGGAGCAGGGAAGAAGGAGAGGGGAAGGAGGAGAGGGGAAGGAGAGGGGAAGGAGGAGCGGGGGATGGGAAGGAGGCAGGAAGGGAGAAGAGGGGGAGATGGGAGGAAGAGGAGGAGGGAGGAGAAGTGCCTGCAAGTATCTCCCTCTTGAGATCATGGGAGGAAAGTAAACGTGGGGCAGGAACTTCTTAACCAAGCCTTGCACGTTGATGTTGTCGGAGCAGACTAGGAGCGGGACAACCTTGTTGTCCTTCTTGTACCTCTGCACTGTATGGCCCAGCTGTGAGGGCGGTCAGAAGGCACGAGCTCTTCGGAAGGATGATGAAGATGTCTCACGATCTTCAAGAAGTCTTTGAGCTGGGTGTTCAGCCCGGCTTTCTTCTTGTTCTCATCATCTGCAGACCTCGTGAGCACCACCGACATGTGCCAACAAGACAGACGTAGGTTGTCCGTGTATCGTATGTGCACGCCGATGACTTTGCCTGACGCAATGATGGTGTGAAACGACGCGCAAGCTGAGCATCACAGCAGCGTCGCACCTGCTTCGAGCGTCGCCCGCATGTTCTCTATGTAGCCCCTGAGACGGTAGAAAATGAGACGAGAGGGGAGATATGAAGAAGGCGAAACCTTGCTTTCTCCTTCATGTCCCCCACCCACTTGAGCTTTCTGTCACATGGGCAAGTCAGGATCGGCTGCATAGCAAAGAGGGGATAGGGACCCGTAGAACTCTATCTTCGCACGGATGTACTCACTGTCCCTCATTCCCAGGGGCTTGATCTGAACTGGCACTGTCAGGGACTCCTCAACCGTCTGCAAGGGCAATTGTGCTATCACAGCGTAGATGGAAGAAATCGCCGTCCTGTTGCTTTCCAGCTTCGAAATGTTGCAGCTCCCCTGAGTGTCTTCACTCGAAAAGAACATGTCCAAGTGAAGCTCTACCTCTACGATGGGATGCCAGTTTGTACGAACATCTTGGCTCAGAAAGTCGTAGGCCGATTCCTGAGTCGCCTTCAGAAGCCCGCCCTCCCCCCCCCTTCGCATGCCAAACCTCGTGCTGCAAGGAGCATTGTTCCGACAAGTCATCATGGTTGACCTTGATAGCAGAACAATCAGCGCAAGGCTAACCGCCGTCCATTGCGCGTGTAGTACCTGCCTGAAGCAGCTCGGAAGGAACCGCGCGAAGAAAGCTGCGCAGATGGACTTTGACGGGTCTTCTCACCAACAGAACATGTCAACAACATGCCAAGATGTCTGATGTTGGTCATCACCTACAAGCAGCTCTCTGCCCGACTTCTCCGCAAGAATGCTGCACCTGTCATATTGAAGAACGTGAACCTCCGTCGCTGCCATGCCCAACGACTCACGTGCTCAGGTGCCGCAGCCCGTTAGCAAGCTGCGTGCCAACGGGAAACAGTGCCACGATGGCACGATCAGGGAGAACGGCTCGCCCTGGACCCTTTGGAGGATGTGACTTGTCCTCGATGCTAATTTGCTCCTGGCTGTGCGCATTTCGCAGGACGATCCTCTCATCGTTCATTGATGCTGCGAGCTTCTTGCTCTTGGAGTTCTCCCCCTGGTTGAGTAGCATAGGCTCGGTCATGGCAAGAGGGAGAGCAAACCTGCGGCGATGGCTCGTCCTGCATTGAAGGTTCGACTCAAAGAGGAACAGACAGGCCATGCTTGACAAGCGCATACACACCACGTGGGGGCACATCGAAGAGGAAGGCATAGGGAGAAAGAGGGAGGAAGAGGACAAGAGGAGCAGAGTGACAAGGGGAGGAGAGCTAAACGATTCACGAGGATGCTGATTTGTGCTCAGCCATTCGGTTTCTCCACCAACATGCCCCGATCGACATCATATAGGTCACATCGACTTGGACTGGCATGCACCATCGCAGATCTGATGTTCATCTTGCTCTTACTCTTGCGACTTACCATCCTCCTCCTTGGCTGCCGCTTCCTCCTGCTCCTGCTCCTGCTCCTGCTCCTGCTCCTCCTTTCGCCTCGCCCCCGGCGATGACCAGCACAGCAACCATCCCTAGCAACCATCGCATTCTTCCAGGCCCGAGGAGCACCCTCCACCCCCCCTTCAAGACTTTTCAAAATACCCTACCATACTTCTGATGAGCAACAAGGGGTCTGTGGTACCGGTGATAATACACCCCACCCTAGGGTCTAGAATCTGTCGGGGCATTGAAATGCGGAAGAAGCGACGATGGCAGGTGATGGACATGAAGGGAGAAAGGGAGGGGAGGGAAGGAGAGGAGGAGGAGGAGGAGGAGGAGGAGGAGGAGGAGGAGGAGGAGGAGGAGGAGGAGGAGGAAGAG
>NW_005434645.1:243634-246863 GCF_000315625.1 Guillardia theta CCMP2712 | reverse complement strand
TTATGAATCAGGATCACCATCCTGCGCTTCAGTATCCTTTCCTCCGCTCGGGGGAGGGGTAGATCTACAGCTTCTCTTTTTATCTATCGAACTTTAACCTAGAGCGATCGGGGGGACCTCCTAGAACTTTCAGAACTTTACGAGGACTATTTACCCTGGTTATTGCAGAGCAACAATATCTCTCTGTAATGGATGATAATCAACCCAACCCTACTGTGTGTAATCAGTGGATGAATTTCAATCCGGAAGAAAAGTGGCTTCCACGTGATGGGCATGAAGGAAGGAATGGAGGGAAGGGAAAGAGTGGAGGTAGAAGAAGAGGAAGTGGAGGTGGTGGTGGTGGAGGAGGAGGAGGAGGAGGAGGGAAGATGGCCAGATGAGGGCAGGATAGGACACGACAGTTGTTGGGAGGGCAAGTCAAGGCATGACAGGAAAGGAAAGGGCAAAGGCAGGACAGGGAAATGAGAATTTGAGGCAAAGGGAGGATCGACTTGATTCATGGCGTTAGATACTTGCTGCTCTGATACTCGCATCTGCATCATCTTTGGGATTCCTCAGGTGCGTCCCAAGGGCAACACGATTTTCTTTTCTCTTACATGTGTTTGTGTTATGCAGCAACGAACTGTTCATTATCCAGCACAGCAGCAAGGTTTGAATCCTCAATGGCCGACATGCCTGACTTCTGAGCGCTCAGTATCGCGCCAAGAATGCCTTCTGCGTGCGAAACCCGTCTCTCTGCCGCTATGGAAACAAAATCGCTACTGCAGTAGAGAGGAGGAGAATGTCAGTTGTTCTCGACGTCCAACAGGTCATGGCTGACGTGACGAGTAGGAGGGCCAGGAGGGACTGCAAGGGGCGTCAACGAAAATCTCAAACTCTGGACGCCAGGAACGAAGTCACGAGGCTGTGGCTCCATCCCGACTTGTTCAAGTGGTAGGAGCCGCTGCTTGTTGAATGGCCCTGCCCTATGGCCGGAGGTGATACTGGAGGGCAGGTATGGAGCAGGAGCGATATGGTTGTCCAACGCAAGCATCAGGGAGTGAGAGGCTCTGAGAGCTGCTGGACTGAGCTGACGACCATGAGCCCAGCTGCTTGGGATGTGCGATCACTGGACGCCTCGAAGACGCTGACGTGCTCATTTACAACTTGATGGTGACTGGGGACACGGTGGTCCGAACGAACCAGGTGTCTGCGGGAGGAGGGAAGGAGGAGGAGGGATGGGGGGGAGGAGGAGGAGGAGGAGGAGGGAGGAGGGAAGGAGTTTCTGATGGCGCTGCTTGTTGACCTGGAGGACTAATGAGGTTGTGTGTCATGTTGAAGATGACAGCGGCGTTGAATCTTGAAGCTCACAGCATCTGGGACAAGTCACTTGCGAGTAGCTTGTCTCCATGGTGGATCGTTGGAGATGCGCTGATAAGAAGAAATTTCTGCAGGGACGGACATCCTGGCGGGGGTGCAGGAGGAGTCGGACGTTCCGGTGTCGTACGCCTACATCACGACGAAGTTCACCGGATGTAAGAAAGAATGTTCCTCTCCTCCTCCTCCTCCTCCTCCTCTTCATACTACCTCTCCTCCTCCTCCTCCTCAGTCTGATTCTCATTATCATCCTCCTACTTCTCCTCCTCATACTACTTCTCCTCATCCTCATCCTCATCCTCATCCTCATCCTCATCCTCCTCATCATCATCCTCATCATCGTTCACTGATCATATCATGGCAGGTTCTAATGCGACGATACGAGACATGTAACAGACGATTGCATGGATTCATGTATCTGAGAACGCGAATGCGATCCAATCGCAGATCCTGCCTGTACAACTCAGCATCGATCACATGTAGCAACTGCAGCCATGGAGAGGGGCTGTCGAGATATGTTTCTTCAGCACTCAATGCTTTCCCAGAGCGAGTATGGCAATGATAATCGAACCGTCTTGCATGTCATGATGGAGATGATGAGGATGTTGATAGATACCGGGATCGATACGACGATGCAAGTGATGTTTCCAATGATGTTTCCAATGATGATGTTTCCAATGATGATGTTTCCAATGATGATGTTTCCAATGATGATGATGATGATGATGATGATGATGATGATGATGTGGAGGAGAAAGAGAAGGAGGAGAAAGATTGATCTTGTTTTCAGTTATCCATCATGCGGTACAGATCTTCGCGGAATAACAGTCTGGTTGCAACGTGTGTAGATCTTACAGTGTCAGTTTCGAGAGTTAAGAGATTTCTCAGATTTGTATCGGCGACATGCAGCAGGCACGATAACTTCTTGTTCAAATTCATGAAATACATCTCGGTGGATGTTGAAGTTGAGGGAGAAAAGAATTGAGTTGATATCATGGGCAGGTCGATTCCTACGGCTCTTGCTACAAGAATGCAGAGGAGCGAAATTTTGATTTTCCGGAAGCACTCAATGAGGTGGCAAAGAAAGATCGTGAGTGGAGGAGAAGATGGAGGGTTGACGATTGTGAATGTTGTGTTGTTATTGGCAGGTGGGATTTCGAAGATGCTTGTTTCGTCTCAGTATCGATTCTCCCTGGCCATTGAAAACACTGTGAATTTTTATGCCTGATCACCAGTACAATGCATGTGACATGTTTTCAAGATCATGAAAGATTATCTCTCCGAAAAGTTCTACCAAGGTTTGTTCTGCCTACCATCACCACCACCACTATCTCCTCCTCCTCCTCCTCATTATCATCATCATCATCATCATCATCATCATCATCATCATCATCATCATCATCATCATCATCATTTCATCATCATTTCTATCATCATTTCTATCATCATTTCTATCATCATCTCTATCATCATCATCACCACCACCACCTCCTCCTCCACCACCACCACCACCACCATCATCATCACCATCATCATCCTGCTCCTCCTCCTGCCCCACCCCCTTTCACGACCACAACAAGCATCAAATTTGCTGTCTGATTCCAAACACTTGCAGGTTTTATGATCCCATCAGTCATGATTTATCTGGGAGCTCCAAACGCCAAGGACTTTGCCCCAAAGTGACAGACTTCTTTTGTTTCCTTCATCCCCTTCCACCTTCTCCTTCTCCTGCTCCTGCTCATTTTCCTTCCTCACTTCACATTCTCGGCTTCCATTCTACTTGTTGTCTTTCTCTGCCTCTCTGTCACTCTGTCGTTGTCTCAATCACCCTTTCCTCCATTCTCCTCTCGCTTCCTCTCTTGCTCCTTGTGGA
>NW_005434645.1:233924-243534 GCF_000315625.1 Guillardia theta CCMP2712 | reverse complement strand
CTCCTCTCTCCTCTCCTCTCTCATCTCCTCTCCTCTCCTCTCCTCTCCTCTCCTCTCTCCTCTCTCTCCTCTCTCTCTCTCTCTCCTCTCCTCTCCTCTCCTCCTCCCCTCTCCTCTCCTCTCTCCTCTCCTCTCTCCTCTCCTCTCCTCCTCCTCTCTCCTCACACTGTTTCTCAGTCATTCTTTCATCGACGCGCTTGACTTTCACAGTCCACAAGAATTGGCCGAGTTTGTCAAGAAGGTGAAGAATGCGAAGAATGAAACCTTCACAGTGTTGACATCAAACGTCAAACAACTCCTTCGATGACTGCCATATCCACAGGTTGATTCCAATCCCGACCTTTACGACAGGTGAGATTGGCACACTGCTCCTGCATCCTCGTCCCTCTCCTTCTCTTGACGATGTTGATACCATCTCGTGTATTGTCAGATATCAAGATTGGAGGAACAAACCGATCGTGTCAGAGAAGCTGTTGTCAGCTTTCGAGAATGACTTGACCCTCTTGGGAAATAGGTCTAGCAACCGGAATCTAGTCGTTCTGCAAGCTCACTGAATGTCATACTAGATCGTTCCTCTGCCGGACTTGCAGCAAACATCAAGAGCACAAGGAAAGATGCGAAGTACGAGGCAGATGAGAGGCGATGGGGGGACTCGATCAGGAGCATGGGAAAAGAATATTTTCATTCACAGTCTTCATCTAGCAAGATAGCCATGGCCGCGTTGACCTGCGCTCATACAATCATGGGGGAACAATATCGTCAAGAACCACAACTCACATCTCCGTTGCAAACGTTCTACGTCGTCGTTGTGTTGTCATCATCATCATCAGAGTCAGAGGTTCAGCACAAGTCAGGAAAACTCACCAAGAGCTCACGAGCCCGAGTCGCTCCCAGACGCCCTGGAAACCTGAAGGAGACGGAACCAGAATAAGGAGGGAATGAGAGGAAAGGAGAGGAGGGGGGAGAAGAGAAGAAAGAGGAGGGAAGAGGAGGGGAGGGGAGAGGAGGAAGGAGGAGAAGAGGGGAGGAGAAGTCACAGGGAACAGAGCTCGGATATGTTCCTCTCCTCCGCCATATCGACTTCGTAGCTCCCCCACTTGAGCGACTGCAAGGTTGAGGGTCTGCGTCATGCCGTCAGGATCTGCGTCAGAGTTTGACTTCGAGCTCACGTAGGGCTGGAGTCGCTTGCCTGAGAGTGGAAGGTAAGAAGCAAGAAGGAGGGCAAGAGCAAAGATGATGAAGATTAGCAGCTGCTGCTACAGCAACAACAACAACAACAACAACAACAACAACAACAACAACAACAACAACAACAACAACAACAACAACAACAACAACAACAACAACAACAACAACAACAACAACAACAACAACAACAACAACAACAACAACAACAACAACAACAACATGATTGTCTTGAACAAAAGATGAGGTCAGACTGATAGAACAATCAGACTCTGCCGCGGACGTCGACGACAAAAAACAGAGCATAACAAATCATCAAGATGATTTCGGATTCAGCGAACATTCAAACTTACCGGACTATTGAGATTAGACGGACGACCCTTGTAGATAAGGTCGCCTGAAGGGACCTGTGTTGTAGTTAGCAACACAAGAGCAACAAGCTGAAGGTGCATATGTCTTTAGTAAAAAGAAGTCCTTTGACATGCTTCTTTGTTCACGTTGCACTTTCATTTCCAGCCATTCTCTCCTCCTCCCCTCATCATCTTCATCTTCTCCACCATCATCATCTCCATCATCATCATCTCCATCATCATCATCATCATCATCATCATCATCATCATCATCTCCATCATCATCATCATCATCATCATCATCATCATCACCATCATCATCATCATCTCACCGCTCTGACCACAAGGTTCCCGTTGCTCCAGAAGGGATGTAACAAGGTCTTGGAGCACACATCACTCGCGACTAGCACAGGAACTCTCTTACTTTTCCTCTCCATCTGAAGACAGTCGAGTCGTTGTCAACCTGCATCATCAGAGGTTTGAGCTGATGGCCTGACTTGTCGCTGCAGTCGTCACTTACCGGCTCTCCTTCGTCGCAGAGAGAGTCCCAAAGTTTAGGGTCGCTCAAAGAGGAAAACTCGTTGGCCTGTTCGCACAGTGAGAAAAGAGTCGGCAGGGGCTGTGATGCGAGGGGAAGGAGATGTGAAGTGAAGGCAGCATGAGACGTGATGAGATGTCAAGAAGTTAAGATCAAGAAGAAGAGCAAACATGAACCAGAGAGCATGGCAAAACATTAAAGCGACATGTCATATCATGAAAGAAAACCATCATGTTCTAAAACGCCAGATACTATCGACACCTTCTCCTCCACTCACATTATAGCTGGTCTTGTTGGCCTTCCTCAACCATGGACCACCTGTTCCCTTGCTCGTCATATCGGAACTCCTGGCGTCTGCCTGCATTCCCTTCCCCTTGGCGCTAGGCGATTTCACCTCCTCGGATGGGTACTCCTTCCTGACTGAGTTGTGACCTCCTGCTCAGGTTCAGCCAAGGACGAACAACATGTGTGGAAATATAGAGAAAACAACATGATGACTTTGGAATATATGTCAAGAATGCAATATCATCACAGAGATGCTTTAGAAAACCAAAATCATGACAGAGAGCACGTTGAGAAAACAAGGTGATGACCACTAAGATGTAGAAACAAACGACAACATCGCAGAGGGCATGTCGAGGAAACAACATCACAGAGAGCATGTCGAGAAAATAACATGAAGTTGAACGTGGGAGTGAGCAATGTCCACCTTGCGCTGCCCCGTCAGCTTGCGAGTGGTGAGGCCTCCCCTTTATCGCCTGCCCGTGACTGATTCTGACAGACCCGTTGGAGCTTCGGTCGCAATCCACTGCAATCAGGCATCAGCCAGTAGGAGGAGGACAACGACGAGGAGGACGAGGAGGACGAGGAGGACGAGGAGGACGAGGAGGACGAGGAGGACGAGGACGAGGACGAGGACGAGGACCAGGAGGACGAGGACGAGGACCAGGACCAGGACGAGGACAGGAGAAGGAAAGAGGAGGACGAGGACGAGGACGAGGACGAGGAGGAGGAGGAGGAGGAGGACGAGGAGGACGAGGAGGACGAGGAGGACGAGGAGGACGAGGAGGAGGACGAGGAGGCGAAGAAGGACAGGAGGTAGAGGAGGATGAGGTCAACGAGAAGAAGGACGAGGACGAGGACGAAGATGAAGTGAGGAAACGTCAACAAAGATGTAAAGGAGTAGCGGAAACAAGAAGAGAACGAGGGGAAAGGGTTAAGAAGAAAGAGGACGAGGAGGATGAAGACTAAAAGTTTGAATCTCTGGCCAGCCCACTTATTCACTCACCGTCCATGAGATGAGAAGAACAGAATTTGACCCGAAAACTCCCTCCTTCGATGACCATACCCTTGCAGCTCATCTTCAACCTCCCTCCTCCCTCCTCCCTCCTCCCTCCTCTCTCCTCTCTCTTCCATTCCTCTCTCCTCCCTTCCTCCTCCGCCCTCCTCCTCTCTCTTCCATCCTCCCTCCTCTCTCCTTTCTCCTCCCTCCTCCCTTCCTCCTTCGCCCTCCTCCACTCTCTTCCATTCCTTCCTCCTCCCTCTTACCCCCTCCTCCCTCTTCCATCGCAGTCCTTCAGACGCCCTACCATCCTTGTCTTCCAACATCCTCTCTTATCCCGAACCTCCCGCTCTTCCCCTCCTCTTCTCACCTTGTACACGCCGTTGCCCCTAGTCCCTGCGCTGATGTCGCTCCCGTCCACGAAGACAAACCGGAGGAAAGAAACCTCCCGGTGCTTCTTCCACAAGTGAATCTCGTGAATCTGACGCGCGATGGATGGTAGTTAGAACCACGAGGAAGGGAGCAAGAGAGACGAGGCGCGGACACAAGAACAAACATTCTCATTTCTACTCCTCCTTCCTCTAATTATCATCAACACCACCGCCGCCAACACCACCACCAACACCATCATTATCATCATCATCATCATCATCATCATCATCTCCACTATCATTATCTCCATCATCCTTGTCACTACATTCACCACCACCACAGCATCCTCCTCCCCTCCACATTCAGCTGCCCGATCACCTTCTTGTTCGCCGCCCACGCTTGCGATCGGCTCTTGTCAAACTCGCAACCGAAGAATTCGCCATTGACCTCCAGGCTCTCCACCTTGTTCCCGGCGAGCATCGAGATCGACCGGCAGTCTTCACCTCCCACTATCCGTACGTTCACCTGCTCCGAGACTCCCCGTGTGATGTTCGAAACTGCGTTGCGCACCAGCCCCGAGACCTGCGACCTCCCTCAGCTCCGCCCCTCCTCCCTCCCTTTCCCCTTCAGCTCTGCCTCCCATTTCTTTCATTCCCCTTCAGCTCCGCTCCCCCTCCCCACCTCCTCCCGCTCTGCTCCCCACCTGACTTCCGAACTGCAGGACTTGCCATCGCTGCTCTAGCAGGGGAGCAACGCTCTCCTCCACCTTGTCAGTCACCTGACGCACCATCCCGTCACATCGTCCGCACGAACGCGCTCCTCCTCCTCTTCGCAACTCTCTGCACACCCTTCCGCTGTCCTCCTACCCTCACCTGACTGGCAGCGGCAGCGAAGTTTTCTTGAGCCTTCGCTACGACATCTTGCGCCGTCTCCTTGAGCTCCTCTGAAATGATCGACAGGTCAGACGCGGGAACAAAAGTCCAGCAGTTGCCCACCTACGCTCTTCACTGCATTCTTAGCCAGCATCAGGGGGTTCTGTCTCTTTGCAGAAGCTTTCAGGCTCTCCTGAAGAGATTTCTTGGCTGCAAAAGAGAATTCAAATAGTGATCCCTATATGCCTGACAAAGAACAAACAAGACAAGAAAACAATGCAGCGATATGTGCTTTTCTTCCAACCTACTCCTCACCATCACCATCACCATCACTCTACCGATCTCGACCGTTATTCACAATTTGGCAATCATCAATTTCCTCAAAATCAACAACAACATAGTAATCGTCGTCGTCGTCAGCAGCAGCAACAACAGCTTCTAATTGCAATCACCTTTGACAAGCTCCTCAAACTCCAACTTGGCTCGAATCCCCTGCACCACATCGGTGAACCATCCTCCTCCACAAGTTCATCCTGGCGACCTCGGCATTCAGGTCCGGGCCTCGGACCAGCTCGACCTCGAACTCCGACATGTTGACTTGCGCCGGCTGCTCCTCCTCCTGCCGTGCTCTCTTCTTCTTCTCCGCCTTCTTCTTCGGGGAGGAAGGAGCCCAAGGGTAGGCGCGCGCGACCATGAGCTTGACGCGACTCCATGGCGAACCTTCGAGCATCTGAAGAAGGGAAGAAGCAGGAAAGATGAGTCAGTAGAGAAAAAGATGACGAGGAGACTAGACATAGAATGACATGAAATGACATGACATGCAAAAAGAACAATAAATCCATGACAAGTTGTCAAATCTGGTTGACATTGAAACAAGTGATCCAACCCTCATTCCGGTTTTCCTTTCCCTCCTCGCCCTACTCTCCCCTCTTCTTCCCTCCTCCCCCCTTGCCCCTCCCCCCTCCTCCTCCCCTCCTCCTCCCCTCCTTTCATAACCTGCACGATGCTCTCTAGCGGGACGACGTCGTTGATGACATCGCAGTCGTCAATCTGCAGATTTTCCTTCAAATTCCACATCTCTGCATGAAAACCAGCGCACACACCATCATGATCTGATCTCCTTCCATCAAACTCGTCGAGCACGCCGCAGGGCTCCCCTGCCATGAAGTCACTCTAGCACGGGCACTGCCCAGGGACTCACCTCTCGAATACGGACGATCATCGGAATCCCTGCCAGGAACGTCAGCACTGAGCAGCAGCACCACTGCAGTCGCCAGTCGACCTCCGACAAGGTCCACCTCCACCCCGACGTCGAACCTGTACCGCTGCTCCGCTTGCTCCAAGTCTCTCATGAACGTGTGCATTGGCAGGTTGGGAGCATAGCTCTTCCTCACCACAGAGACTCTCTCCACCTTCTCGTCGTACCTCACCTCCACCTCCACCACGCTCCCAACAGGCCCGATCAGCAACGACGCATCCTCCATCTTCGTTACCCTCTCCCCGTCTATGCTAACCAGCACGTCCCCTGCCGCCAGCCTCCCGGACAGAGCGGCTGCGCTGTCCGTCCGGATGTGGGCGATGAAGATGTTGCCTGATAGAGGGTCGTGCCCGAGGCTGCAGCCGATCCCAACCTCCGCCATGCTCTCCGCGTCCGCCGAGTTCGACTTATCATGGAGGATCAGTGCCTCAGTCCTCGCCCGCAGCGACGCCTCCTTGTACACCAGGTTGCGCCTCCTCAGAGCCAGCAGGACAGGAGAGCGCCCGAAGGAGCGATGACGCTTCACAGGCTTGGAGTAGAGAGGCTGGACGCCGACCTTGCCCTCCCCATCCTCGACCGACTGCTCCTCCATGTCTCCGAAGACCAGCACCGTGTTGTGAGACGGGCAGACGGCTCTCTGTCCTCCCTGGTAGGCCTGCTCTATCAGCATGCAGATCTCAGGGTCGTACTCCTGCCAACTGCCGTCGAGAAGCTGCCACGACCATGTCCACGACGGGAGAGGCTGCGGAGGAGGAGGTCTATCTACCAGGGTTGAGGCTGGTACGCTATCTTCAATTGCTTCGTTTGCTCCTTTCTGTTCGGGCAGACTTGACGCAAGGGAGGTCGATGATTGTTCTCCCAACGAGCCCAAGTCACTCTCGGAGAGATCGGGCTTCTCCTGCCTTTGCCTTCAAAACCAAACCATGTAAGTAGGTTGGAGCAAGGGGAGTTTGCGATATCTTACAGCAGCATGCGCATTCGCTCAATCTCTCTGCGAAGACGCTCATTCTCGGCTTCGAGGCTCTCCTTGTCCCGTTCAGAGCTCATCGTCGCACTCCCATCATAGAGGTCGGACACGCATCTGGAAGGTATCTCAATCACGATCGGAGAAAGGGAGAGGAGAGGTCAGAGACTCTGTCAACAATTGCGTCGTCTCTCTCCATCCTCTGCCTGCCTGCCTGCCTGCCTGCCTGCCTGCCCGATCATGCTTGCTGCTAACCTGACCGCCTGTCTCTCTCCTCCTCCCCTCCCTCCTCCGCTGCTTCCACAAAACCACCATGAATGACTCACAAAGTCTGACATCCATGCACCCCCTTGTTGAGGTAGAAGTAAGGTGGGGGTAGTGACCACTACCCTACATTATTCATCAATGTTTACGAGATATCACCCGGTGTGTGAAGGATAGAGAGGGTACATGTTGAAGCAATGTTTGCACTTTCGAGGGGTGGGGTATTCTCAATGCATCCCGATGGCGCGAGGGAACATGGAGGACGAAGCAAATCAGCAGGAGCAGCAGGAGCAGCAGGATCAGCAGGATCAGCAGGAGCAGCAGGAGCAGCAGGAGCAGCAGGAGCAGCAGGAGCAGCAGGAGCAGCAGGAGCAGCAGGAGCAGCAGGAGCAGCAGGAACAGGAACACATATAGATTTGGGGACATGTTTTGAGTGTGAGTAGGATGAATGTTATCTTGAACCACAGAAAGTCTTGGTTCAGGTTTGACTAGTTCCCCAGACTAACTTCATTCATCCCAGCGATCATGGTCAACTTGGCCGATGGATGAGAGCCCGGGGACATGTATAGAATGACAAGCCTTCGCTCTTCTTGAAGAGACCTGGCGCCGCCATGGGGATCAGAAAACGCCTGCTCTACGCGTCCGACAGGTTTGTGGTCGGGAGCACAGAGCTTTGCAAGGCACTGGTCAGAGAGAACTTTCGACTAGGACAGCAGATTGTCCTCGCTTTCTCTGCAGGTGCAAACACCAGCATGGCGATCTCTCTTGACGTGTGTGCAGCATTGATGCAGGTGGTGAACAACGACAGGTACTATGCAGCTCGAAGGAACAGGATCAGGTCGGGGCCCTCTGCGCAATCGAGGGATCACAAGAGCAAGAGAGGTGGGTGGAGGGAGGGATGCGGCTGATCTGAACCCTTGACGTGCAGTGTCGGGGTTTGCATCCCTTTTCATCGATGAGACGGCAAAGAACGGGTCCAAAGGTCTCGCTCCTGATCGCTTCTCCCCTTTCACTGACAAGAGCTCGGCACTGTAGGGTCCAAGGTTGCGTTCGACAGGTGACTGAACGCTCCTGCTCCTCCCTTCCTGCACGCTGCTCACGCCTCCTCTGCAGCTACGTGCAGTCCAACGAGTCGGGGAGGCAGAGCGCAGAGAAGAGCAGGATGTTTGATAGTGTGTCGGAGACATCGGTGGGGACGGAGATGCACCCGCTGCCAAGGAGGCTCTTCGGGCTGCTGCGGGTATGGAGGGAGTGAAGACGTACAAGGTCTGTGCCCTCTGACCTCCTGGCAGGACCTCGTATACTGGGTAGTCGACCGCATCGTCAGCATGCTGCATCTGGCGCTGATGTGGCTCCCTGGGATGGGGTCAAGAGCTCAACGGCTTGCTCGACTGCTGGGACAAAGCGAAGAAAGCTCTGCCAAGTTGTCTCGAGGAGGAGGGGGAGGGGGAGGGGGGGGGGCATGGAGGGAGGAGGGAAAGGAGATGGGGAGAAGCAGGGTGGCGAGAGAGGAGGAGGAGGAGGAGATCTTAACAAGTGGGAGCAGGGAGGTGGAGTTGGACCACGAGGTCTCCACCGGCCTGCTGGAGGACGTTCAGCTCAGGATTCATCTCACCCTCGAGTGGATCTGCTGGATGATCCGCAGGTGACGTAGAGGAGCCGCCGCAGGCCCGCCGGGTCTGACGTGAGCCGGCCAGGTTCCTGCATTCAGTGCTCGGGTCGAGGGACTACAACAGGCAGATTCGGGAGGAGGACGAGCTGACGTACAGGTCAGCAACAGCAGGGCTCCTGCTGAGGGAGATTGAAGGATAACGGCGCGAGCAGGAAAGAACTGTCGTCCTCCACCTTGTCCTTGAGAAAGTTTCGTGCCCACACACCTCGAAGGGAGCACAATTTCTCAGCTGCTGTCATGAGAGTCGGTGACGAGTCTTGTTGTGCGGAACTGGCTCGTGGCTGATGCGGGGATGAAGGCTATCCCTTCCAACAGATCATCCTGGACACGGCCGATGGTTATCGATTGGAGCTTCATCGCCTCCCTCGGCATAACTCCGACAAGGTGGGATGACTTGCATGAGGGCGAGCTGATCTTGGTTGCCCTCAGGTCATGTTCTTGCAACATGGCATCATGGACTCGAGCTACAGGTCCTCTTGCCGCTCTTCTTTCTCCCCCTCGTCTCCTCGCACTGCTTCCTCGTCTCAACTGCCTCTTCTGCAGCTTCGTGGCCCGTGGAGCTTCAGACGGTCTTGCATTCCGTGCCTTCGACAAAGGCTACGATGTCTTCATGGGCAACTTCAGGTTGTCCTGGATGATGAGAGAGTGAAGGATGGAAGAGGAGAAAGGGGGGGGAGGAGAAGGTGTGGGGGGGCCCAGGAGCAGGAGCAGGAGCAGGAGCAGGAGCAGGAGCAGGAGCAGGAGGATTTGACCTCTTGGCAGGGGCACGTCCAGCTTGAAGCATGCGTCTGAAGACATCTCTGCGTGTGATTACTGGTGATGCGCTCTCCTTCCTGATCTCTTGGGTGTCTTG
>NW_005434645.1:224850-232305 GCF_000315625.1 Guillardia theta CCMP2712 | reverse complement strand
CCCCCAAAAACAGAAAAAATTTGTTTTCGCGTTAACAAATTCCCGCTCGGGGGGGGGGGGGGAAAAAATAGTTTTTTTTTTCCTCCTCCTCCTCCTCCTCCTCCTCCCTCCTCCCTCCCTCCCTCCCTCCCTCCCTCCCTCCCTCCCTCCCTCCCTCCCTCCCTCACCTCACCTCCCCTCCCCTCACCTCACCTCACCTCACCTCACCTCACCTCGCCTCGCCTCCTTCTCTCCTTCCGTCCATCCACCTCGTACTCCTAGGAGTCAGAGGTACAAGTTTTGCATGTTTGATTTTGTCCAGGGATTTCACCCTTGACGACCACGGGAACTTCGACCTCGACGCCTTCATCCAGGCACTCCCCGACAGCTTCACCTTGGAATGAGGCAGTTGAAATGTGAGCAGGAAATCTGGAAGATCAAGCAGCAAGAACTTGGAATCTCTCGAGACGGAGAAGACGACCGGCTCCTCCATACTCCCTGCCCCATTGATATCACGCTCGTTGCACATAGCATGGGCGCTGCGGCCTCTCTCATCTACCTAGGTTCGCCTTGTCCTTCTTATCTTCTTCACCCACCACGTCATCGTCCTCGTCCTCTTCATCTTCCTTGTTCCCCCTTTTGCCCTCCCCACTTACTGTTTCCTCCTACTCGCTCCTCTCTTCTCTTCCCTCCTCATGGCCTACGTGCTCGTACAACTTACCTCCTACACTACGTTGCTTCTTTCTCATCTTCTCGTTGCAGTGAACAAGCGGAGAGCTGGGCATCCTCATCGTCTGTCCCGCATGGTTCTCATGTCACCTGCGGTCTCTTCGTCTTCGAGCTCCTTCTCCTTCCTCATCTTGCAGCAGGGATACCATCACCGCATCCCGCGCGCATGCCGCTACTTCGGGCCAGTCCTGAAGAGGTCAGAAGGAGGCTGGGGCAAAGGAGGAGGCCAGTGCCTGGTATCTCATGTCAAAGTCGCAGGCTCGTAAAGATGAGCGGGGTATACACCCTCTCGATCCCGTCGCAGTCGGCGCGCAATCTCTCCCGCAAGCTGATGCAGGTGGAGGACCTTTCAGGAACTTCCGAGCGCTGAGCCTGGTGCAGGATGCAGTCAGCCTACCAGCCCTGCGGGACCTGATCTACTCTTGCGGAGAGATGTTTCTGGGTAAGTGAGAGTGAAGGAGGGGAGGAGACGACAGGTGAACTGTGCTGCAGGAGGAGACTTCAAGGCCACAGTTCACTCGCACGTCAGCATGGTCACCGACAATATGGTCCTCTCCCTTCCTGTTTCTTGTGCCATCATTATCATCATCATCATCATCATCATCATCATCATCATCATCATCATCATCATCATCTCCATCATCATCATCATTCTCATCATCATTTCCATCATCATCTCCATCATCTCTATTTGCACCGTCTTGACAATCATCATCAACAACGGCGCTCTCACACTCTTATTTGGTCCACCCAGATCGCGGGCACGAGCTCCAAGGTCTTCTTGCAGTTTTGGAACAACTACGTCAAGGTTCCAACTGTGACTACAAGGAAAGGAGCTAAGAAATCGTGTCAACAGAAGCGCTTCCTCTCGTTCGACTACGGCCCGGAGGTCAACCTGCGCGTCTATGGTCCGATCTCCCTCCTCCCCCACCTTGACCAGGCACGTTGACGAGGGTTGTGGAGCTCAGGCACAGAGACGCCGGTCGACTACATGGCTCACTACCACCTGATCGACATCCCGATCCACTTCATGGCTGGGCTCAACGACAACCTCATCCCTGCGAAGGTCCCTCCCTGCCCTCCTCTCCCTCCTCTCCCTCTCTCCCTGCCTCCCTCCCTCAGTTTCCGCTCTTCCCGTCGCTCTTTCTCCCTCTCTCCATGCACTTCTCTGCTCAGCTCTCACTTTTGTTTCCCCTCTCCGTCCTCCTGTGCAATCGACATGGTAACGGGGAGGTCAGGACTGTTTCAAGCACTACAAGGCGCTGTACCGCGTGTCTCCCTCCCTCGCCACCTGCAAGCCTCTAGCTGGAAGAGGACACATCGGTGAGGATGACGACGAGTGGGGGGACGAGGGGTCACCGGCTGCCTGCCAGACTTCACCTACGGGATGGATCAAGAAATTGCAAGCGAGATCTTCGGGCATTCGGCTGCTGTTCGCAGCAGCAGCCTCGATGAGATGTGCGTGTGCCAGTTGTGGAGCCGGCGAGTTTATGTGACCCGATGTACCTTGACAGCAAGCGAATGTCTCTGTCGAGCAAGGAGGTACATGGAGTGGAGGGCAAGACTTTGGTGCCTTGAGTTGGTCCGCAGCAGTACGAGAGCTCCAAGGTGGGAGACGCGGGGATCAGGCTCGGGAAGAACTTGCAGGTGAGAGAAGGGAAGGGCAGGAGCGAGGAAGTTTGAATCGTCGTCATGCGCTGGCATCGAAATAATCCCGATGACGATTGATCGTGACCTGCTCCCTCCCGCAGGTAACGGAAATTCTGCCGTCGGGCCCAGCAGGCACCAGCGGGATCATCAAGATCGGCGATCAGGTGGGAACCTTGGACGTCTGCAGCCTCTTGAGATGACACGCGAGCAGATCGTCTCTGTGAACTCTGCCGTCGTCGTCGGGCAGCCTCCGTCACAGGTGGGGTCGAGCTGGGGCCAGGGGGAGCTGGGAAGGGGGCTGGGAGGGAGCTGACAGTCTTGCGACAGGTTCAGGCACTCATCAGCGGCCCCATCGGATCGCAGGTGACGCTGGTCTTCACCCGGCAAGGCGTGCATAAAAAAGCGAGCTTCACTCGGGCCAAGGTTGGACCTTGAGCTCACGAAGGCGAATGAGCAAAGCTGGAAGGCATTCCGACGATGAACAAGTGCAGTAGGGAGGAAGCAAGGGCATGTTTTGTGCGAAGCTTGATGCTGCCTTGTATGAATGCTGGGTGGAGATCGGCCCCGCTCGTGCCTTTGCATCTTCCTGCATGGACTCTGCAGCCTTGCTCCTCCAACGAGTCAAGGTGCTTGCAAGGCCGTCCAGGGGTCATCAGTCTACAGTCTACATACTTGTGATTCAATATTTATGACAGTAGCATGCGATCATTTTAGCCTGGGCATACAGAGACAAAACAGGCATCTCGCCATGATCTCACTCTCCGGCAAGAAGTCCAGACCCGGCTCCTCCAAGATCATCTAGAACTAAAGGTCCTTTACATCTTTTTTTTCCTTCCCTTTCTTGCCATCGAGTTTGCTCGACTCTCCCGCCTTCCCTCTCCCCTCCTCGCCGTTCTGCGTCCCAGCCTTCCCCCGTCGCCTCCCGAACTCCGGCCAACGCGCGTGCCACAGCTGCACGATCCCTGACAGCACCGACACCAGCTGCTCGAAAGAGCACTCCCCCGCAAAGATCGCGTGCGCCCCGCACATCTCCTTGTAGCCTTCAGCCAGCGCCTCGTAGTCCGACGCGTCCGACGGGTCTCTCCACCGCACTCCCTGGAACATGCACATCCCCGCGCCGGACGGGTCCTCCTCGATCCTCGCGGCCTTGCGGTGCCTAAACTTCTTGAACGCTCCGCTCTTCTGCAGCACCTTGAGGAACTGCGCCTCCGTGATCACCAGCTTGCTCCCCGACGGCTTGCTGCTCAGGCTCAAGCAGGGGGGGACGACGCTGGGGACGCAGCCGGAGAGAGCTTTGAACAAGCTCGCCTTGCCATGGCGCGCGATGAACTCGCAGCGGGCGTCCTCGGTGGTGGTGAGGAGGAGGGCGAAGTCCTTGGAGAGCTTCACGATGGGCTCGGGAGCACGGGGACGGGGCATGGTGATCTCCTTGGAAGGAAAATGCAGCGAACGAGTAAGAGAAGCGGCTACGTAGCTATGCTGCCGGGGCTCGAGTGGAACCTGCGAGTTGTATCAGAGGGAAAGTAGAAACGAGTCCGTTGAAAGGAGGAGAAAACTTTGAGTGAAGAGGAGGGAGAGGAGGGAGAGGAGGGAGAGAAGGACGAGGAGGACGAGGAGGACGAGGAGGACGAGGAGGACGAGGAGGACGAGGAGGACGAGGTCCAACAGGTCAGCACGGGAAGCAGGAGATAGGTAAGCGAGTCAGGTTGAGATGGATTGCTGGGACTAAGGGTGAACAGTAGGGTGCAGGGGAGTGGAGAGAAGGGGTGGTATCATTTGTCACATTGTGGGCAGGTGGGGAGGGGGGTAGGGGTGACATACTTTGTTCCAACAGGCTCATCATTCGATCAATCGTGGTGCTCGAAGTGCTCATCATCATTTGTGGTGCTCGAGAAAGGTATACGAACAGGAAGGAGGAGAGGAGGGGAACATGAAGGAGGAGAGGAGAGGAGAGGAGAGGAACATGAAGGAGGAGAGGAGAGGAACAGGGAGGAGGAGAGACGGGTAGAGGAGAGAAACAGGAGAGGAGAGGAGAGGAGAGCAGAGCAGAGGAGAGGAGAGGAGAGCAGAGGAGAGGAGTAGGAAGGAGAAGAGAAGAGGAACAGGGAGGAGGAGAGAAGGATTGACGATCTCAGGAGAAGCAGAATTTCTTGAATAGTACTGCGACTTGAATGGAAACACAAATCTTGAGTTCGAAACTTCAAGCATTGTCGATATGAGCGTGTCACACAAGAAGAGCTCTGATACAGAAGAAACAAATGATGCCTGAAGAGTCTTTGATGTTTGTTTTTCAAACGTGACATGGCGTTTCGAACAAGACTTTTCAAGGTTGAAATATATCAGCCTGTCTTATTTGAATGAGTCAACGAAGGGCCATTTGATGGTTCCATCTCTCCTCTCCAGGCCATCAGCACCGACGACGCTACACTTGTAGCTGTGTCTCTGCATATGAAGACTGAGTCAAGTATGAAGACGGACAGCGCAGAAAGCGAATGTAGTTGCTTGTCATGAGGCTGCAGTCAATCAAAAATGAGACAAGATTCCTTCTGAAGATCGATGGTGAGAGATTGAAGACCTTCGATGGCAAAAGAAGAGATCCTGCAAGCTGCAAGCATTAGTTCCTTCAGGGTTGAGCACCACTGTATCAGAGTCAAGCGAGAAAACTGAAGCCTTCGCTCCTTGTGGGAAGAAGGAATGAACAAAACTACATATGCCCAACTGATGCCCAGAAACACAACAAAACTTTTGGCAAGCATGCAGATTCAGTGAAGCAGATCTTACAAGATTTAGTGAGCAGATCTTACAAGATTCAGTCTAGCTTAATAGAAAGAAGTACGGTTACAAACAATATACATAAAAAAAGTTGGTAGCTTCCGCACGTCAGGAGCTGCGAATCAGGAGTTGAGTCGCGCATTCCAACAAGTCAAAGAGCTTTCAGAGCCTGAGAGCGTCACAAGTTCAGAAAGTCGATCTCACTCATGACTGAGACTGCCAGCATCGTTGGGATCTGGCTCATCTCACTCTCCGGCAAGAAGCAGAAATCGTCCAGACTCGGCTCCTCCAAGATCATCTCCGACGCCTCGTTGCAAGATAACAGAGCCTTGCTCATCACTTCCTCGTCCGATCTGAAGTCCTCGTCGTCAAGCTCGCTCGACTCTCCCGCCTTCCCTCTCCCCTCCTCGCCGTTCTGCGTCCCAGCCTTCCCCCGTCGCCTCCCGAACTCCGGCCAACGCGCGTGCCACAGCTGCACGATCCCTGACAGCACCGACACCAGCTGCTCGAAAGAGCACTCCCCCGCAAAGATCGCGTGCGCCCCGCACATCTCCTTGTAGCCTTCAGCCAGCGCCTCGTAGTCCGACGCGTCCGACGGGTCTCTCCACCGCACTCCCTGGAACATGCACATCCCCGCGCCGGACGGGTCCTCCTCGATCCTCGCGGCCTTGCGGTGCCTAAACTTCTTGAACGCTCCGCTCTTCTGCAGCACCTTGAGGAACTGCGCCTCCGTGATCACCAGCTTGCTCCCCGACGGCTTGCTGCTCAGGCTCAAGCAGGGGGGGACGACGCTGGGGACGCAGCCGGAGAGAGCTTTGAACAAGCTCGCCTTGCCATGGCGCGCGATGAACTCGCAGCGGGCGTCCTCGGAGGTGGTGAGGAGGAGGGCGAAGTCCTTGGAGAGCTTCACGATGGGCTCGGGAGCACGAGGACGGGGCATAATTTGTGTTCACAAAAAGTAAGGGTGTGGTATTCCGACGTTGAAGGATCTTTGAAGATGAGAACTTTGAGTGAAGAGAAGAAGAAGGCTCAAGATGAGGGAGAGGGAGAGGGAGAGGGGAGGAACGTGACACTGTGCAGTTACGGTTGCAGGCGCCGGTAGAGAAGGAGTAAGATGTGCTCCTCGCCAAGAAGTAAGGTCGAGCGGGGAGGGAAGGACGTCTAGGGGTGGGTGGTATCATCGCCGGTCATTTCCTGCATTTTTGCTCACGGAATGGACGGGTGGGGTGGTGTGAATATAGCGGAGGGGGGTAAAGGGGTCACCATATCGTGAGATGCACTAAAAGTGTTTTAACTGAGGTGTGGTAAAATCATGAGAAGGAATTGTTTCGTGGAAAAAATTCGAAGCGTTGAGTTCTCAATCGTTGGCCCAGCTGGGGCAGGAGTCGTAGGGTGGAGTCATTGATCATTATAGGGTGGGGTAGTTGGGAACTCTAGATTACCGAGAGAGAAAGGGGCCTGTGAAGGGTTGAGCGAAATCTCAGCCTGGAGATGAGAGCGAGTGACGTCGACGACAGGCCTGCAGCCGTAGTAGCGGCCATGGTCACGGGCCAGGTGTTTAGTGAGAGGGTAGGGGTGGGAACGGGGTGGGGAAAGGGGGTCCTTTCCGCGCCCCAAAGGGGGGGAAGTTATGAGACCAAATACATGACTTATAGCAATTATACACATATAAGTGAATAAGGAGCGTAAATAATAAGTGGTTGTTATAACAATCCGGCTCACTACCCCCCACACACATACACACATGCAGGGTCATCGTCGGGCCCTTATGAGTGCAATTATAAGGGTTTTACAATCGGTTATGACCTGTCCACGTTGAACCCATCCACCAGCTGGAGTGAGGGGTGGAGGGAGGGGAGGGATAGTGAGGGGTGGAGGGAGGGGATAAGCTCGTAGGTTAATTTGCAGTGTTGTAAAAGGTTCCAGTATCTTGTGCGCCAGGGGGGTGGGGTGGGGTAGTAAGGCCGGCGGTTGACCAACGGCTGGTAGGTTGTAAACTTTCATGATCATTTAAGAAGTTACTACCACCACCACCACCCTTATATTCCCCTTATACCACCCTAGCTGAGGAATACGTATCTTTCGAAAGTTAATTATGTCCCAGGGCAATAATAAAATTACAATGTTTTTAATTTGTCTGTGCTGTCCATGATAACCTGTGCCTTGCAACCCTACCCCCCTCCCCCTCCCTACAACCATCCCTCCCTCCCTAATTCCGCCCATCCATGAAGACAAAAACAAACTGCTCGGGGTTCTCAATAACATAAGGCGGATCGCGAACTTTGCCCTAGGCTATCGATGAGCAGGAGGAGCAGGAGAAAGAGG
>NW_005434645.1:219379-224109 GCF_000315625.1 Guillardia theta CCMP2712 | reverse complement strand
TCCCTCCTCGCAACATCCCTCCTCGCTCCATCCCTCCACCCTCCAACATATCCATCCAGCCATCCATCTCTACCTCTGCCTCTACTTCTTCGCTTTCTCCCTCTATCCTTCCCCTGCCTGCCTTCTAGTCTGCCTGCATCGCTCGCTCTTCCTGCCTCCCTCCTCGTCCTCGCGTGATTTACATCATCATTGTCAAGATGCATGAATGTCACAACAAGGTAACAGGAGGACAAGGGCTGATGAGTTCACTCGCGTATGAGCCCACTAGATGTATTCCTGAGTCTAAGTGTTGAGTCCCTTGCAGTCTTGGTTGCTTTAGATGTAGTAGACGACAGCCTCGACATATTGTCCACTCGCACTCAGTAAGATTTCTTCTTGCCGAGGCTCCTGTCCCATGAGCTTTGAGGGCCCTGGCACCTGAACCACCCGCTGGAGGCGGCGACGGAGTGCTGGTGAATCTTCTGTGGAGGGTCTTTAATGTGTGAAATGAAAAGGTTGAATGTGTACATGTGCTGCTGCGGGGAACTTGATGCGGGGTGAAGGAGTGCAGGGGCGGGGGGGAGAGGAAGGCAGGGTCGGGAGAGGAGGCGGATGGTGGGAGGTCGCGAGAGATTTAAGCTACAAGTCAAGAACCATTGAAACCCTCCCCTAGAGCGCCTCGTCATCGAGTCTGCTCCCTCGCCGCCTCGCTCCGAGACCACAAGTGCTTGACGGTGACCTGCTTGCCCTGGTGAAACGTCAGAGACGCAAAGCTAAGAGGAGAGCTGGTCTGACCTGCGCTATGTCTTCCAGCGTCAGGAGCTCCAGGGGTGTGTTGGTGGCCGATGAATCGCTGACGTCAGCTTGCGCCTGGTGCTCTTCAGACGTGGGGAAGAGGACTGGAGGCCTCTTCTGCTGCTGCGCTGCTTCCCTTCGCGTCCACTTCCTCCTCAAGCTCGCCACTTTTGTGCGCCTGGCGTGACGTCATACCTCCTCTGCCTCTGGCACAAGCACCAGCCCCACCTGTGCAGCAGGCCGTACTCCCTCATCAGGTCCACCCATCTCGTGCTGGTTCCTGTCTCGTCTCCTCCGTCCTCCCTACCATCGTGAGTCTCCATCGAGTCCCTCGCGCTCCCCTCCTGCACGGGCAAGCCAGCGCTCTGACCGTGTTGCCCTGCTGTGCCGAGCCACCGCACGAGGCTCGTCTGCTCGCCTGCAGCCTGTGGGGGGTCAGTCGGAGGTCTCCTGAACTCTTGCCCTGTCACCTCAGCCGTGGAGTTCTGACTCCTTGCCGTCGCCCTTGCCCTCCCATCCTCCACTCTGGTCGGGCCTGCCAACGGTCTCTCCGCTCTCTGGGGCACTGACGGCTCCGGAAGCTTCTGCCATGGCTGGACCCCCGGCGCTGCTCCTGCTTGTCTGAACTCTTTCAGATCCCTCGCGTCTCCCACCCTTGAGCGCTGGAAGAGCTTCAGTCACAGGCAACAAACAGCCGCGCAAGCGTCCCTTCCTCCTCACCGTCTCGCATCTGTGCTGCTCCGCGTTGGCATGGAACCTCTGCTCCATGGACTGTGCTCTAAGGCTCCACTGCACAGGACTTGAGTACACGAGGAGGAGGAGCGGAGCTCGAGCACTGCTCAGCAGGTCTACCTCCGTGTGTCGTCGTGCGAACTGAGTTGCGATGAGATCGACTTCCATCTCCACGAAGCAGCTTCTGATCCCCTTGAGAACCTCTTGGCTCGACAGGTTCAACCCTTGACCGAGCTGAGTACCGTCCATGTACTGCACCGGCCGCCGCTCGTACGCTGCCCACAGACCAAGGAAATGCTGCTCCTTCCCATGGCTGTTGCATCGAGCGTTGAAAATGGCGTTCTGTACTGAGGTCAGAGGCAGGAGGGGAGGGAAGAAGGGACGATAGACCTGCAAGGCTTCCCGCTGGCAGGACGAAGGTGCAGAGAGGATCGAAGTCCAGCAGGCACAGTCGTCGAGGAGGGGCCGATGGGCAGAGGAGAAGCTGTGGGGAAGGAGACGGACTGTGTCGTACCCTTGCCGGGTGAGCCAGACCACGGCAGCAGGAGAGTGGCTGGTTACGAAGACGCGGAGGGCGTCGAAACCGAGGGAGCGAGCGTAAGCCTCGAGCTGCCGGAGCGAGTGGTAAGCAATGGTCCTTGCGTAGAGCTGCGAACATGCCTTGGAGTGTCTGCAAGAAGTAGGTTATTCTGGCAAGAGGAGGAGGGAGGTCACTTGGGATGGAAGTCGTTCCGAGCTGACATGAGCTCAACTAGCGCGAGTTTCTTGCCTGCCGGGAGGAGGAAGACGGGAGACAGGAAGGGAGAGGGACGAGGAGGAGGGAGGAGAGAAGAGAAATTCAGACAGAACAAGAGAAACTCTTGACACTCGCCTTCTACAAGAAAGTCGGGAAAGCGAAGGAAAGCACAGAAGTTCCAGTCCTTCGAGCTGATCTCCTCTGTTCCGCTGCCCGAGCTCGAGCCGCAGTAACGCTGAGGGCTCACAAGGGTGGACAGCAAGATAAACGCCCCGTCCTTGAGCCGCATGCGCTCAGTGATGTGAGGAGCGGAGATGGAGCAAGGGAAGGTCGGGCTGGAGGCTGTGAAGACTGTAGAGGTTCCAGGGAAGAATCGCCATGGCTCCTGGCAAGGTACCGAGCGTCATGATAATGTTGAGAACAGGGATGGTTTTGAGAACAGTGATCATGTTCAGAGAAACATGTCGTTTAGAGAAACATGCTGAGAGAAACATGTCTTCGCCTGTCTTGATCGGCACCCTTACCTTCTCGTTGAGTTCGAAGTGCTCGATGATGCTGTTGACGTCGTCAAGTGTCGCGTTGCGGCACTGAAAGCATCGGAACTCCCTCACTACCCCAGTGGGAAACTCTCGCCCCCTGCAACAGGCGATCTTGCTCGCCGAGCCAGCGAAGAAGGGAGGGCGGTCGCCTTGGACTTCGCTCATGCAATCTACCGCTTGACACTCCCCTGCGATGAACAAGTCAGACGAACGAGCACACACGAGAGGAGACAGAAACTGAGACTGACATTGACACTGAGATGGAGATGGAGATGGAGATGGAGATGGAGATGGAGATGGAGATGGAGATGGAGATGGAGATGGAGATAGAGGAACAGCAACATTGAGATTGAGACGGAGGGCTTAGCGTGAGACTGAGGCCGAGACAAGGGCTTAGAGAGGGATAGAGGGCGGGAGCAGTCGGAGCAAGATGCTAAGGCAATTGTCTTCACCTTGGGAGAGATGCTCATGGTTTGGCGCCTGCAAACGAGAATGACTGGAGGGCAACGGCAACGATGACTACTACCTCAAGCAGCGAGATCGATGGAACTGCGGGACGACGAGCAGGAGCGGGAGGAGCAGAGGGAGGAGCAGAAGGAGGAGCAGAGGGAGGAGCGGGAGGAGCAGAGGGAGGAGCGGGAGTAGCAGGAGAGTATCCTCCTCGCAGTGGCTGATGGATCTTGTCAATGCCTCTCCTATTCCCCTCAAGTTCCCACCTGTACCCCGAGCATGGAAGGGGCGTTGGAAGGTGATGGGGACGACGCACGAGCTGTGTTGGAGGGGGAGTAGAGGCGAGGAGGAGAGCGAGTAGGAGTAGAGTCTGTGTGCCGCTGCTGGTGCATCCACAAAGAGAAGTACTTGCCGCGCTAAAGTGATGAAGGAGGAGGAGGAGGAGGAGGAGGAGGAGGAGGAGGAGGAGGAGGGTACAACATGAAGATGAGGAGGATGTAAAGACGGAGAAAGCAGGAGGTGTAAGTAGCCAGGAGGTGGAGACCGGACGGACAAGTTGCCACGAAGAGAAGATCAAGAGGACAGGGAAAACAAGAACGAGCAAGGAGAGCGCAGACGTGTCAAATTCAGCCAAGGCAAGAGTTGCAAAGAATGCAAAGAATGAAGATGAACGAATGAAGGAGCCGTGTATCGTTGAACAGCCAAGAGGAGGAGGAGCAGGAGCAGCAGGAGCAGCAGGAGCAGCAGGAGCAGGAGACGACATGAGGGATGAGAACGTGAGGGGCGGATGGAGAGGAGGGGGGCGGAGGAGGAGGGAGAGGAGGGAGAGGAGGAGGCAGGATACAGGAGCAACCTTTTCGATAAGCTCCTCGTGTGTTCCTTCCTCGCAGACGCTCCCGTCCGACAATACGACGATGCGGTCGGCGTCTGAGACCGCGTTCAACCGATGGGAGATGAAAATTGTCGTCCTGCCCTTGCAGGCGTCTTGGAGAGCCTCCTGCACCTGCGCGCGGGGATGGTGAGAAGGTTCTGAAGTGAGCATAGCAGGGAGGAGGCAAAGTCGAGGAGGAGGAGGAGGAGGAGGAGGAGGAGGAGGAGGAGGAGGAGGAGGAGGAGGAGGAGGCTCAACATTAGAACAGAAACACAATGTTGTTCATCGACCCATGGAGCACAGGCAACTGCAAGTGAGGCAGTAGCACAAGGCATTGTTGTGATGTCAAGAAACAGGTTGTCTTATCAATCTCATCAGGTCAGAGCTGATTCAGTCTCGCTCATCTCACATGCACTTCTGTCGTCGTGTCAAGCGCGGAAGTCGCCTCGTCCAACAACAGGATCGGCGATGCGCGCAGGAGCACACGAGCAAGGGCAACCCGCTGACGCTCTCCCCCGCTCAGCCTCAGCCCTCGTTCTCCCAGCTAGAGGCGCGACATGGGAGGAGGGGAGGAGGGAGGAATTTAAGGATTGAAGAGAAGATAGAGATCAGACAGTGAGGAGGGAGA
>NW_005434645.1:216633-217277 GCF_000315625.1 Guillardia theta CCMP2712 | reverse complement strand
TCCCCACTCCCACTTTCTCTCCGGGGAAGATGCGCAGAGAGAAATTCTTGAGGATCAAACGGTCTTGCTCGTAGCCAAAGTTGACGTCCTTGAAGACTATTCCTTCCCCCTCGCAGGTGATAGGGCAGGAGGCGGAGGAGGAGGCGTCTTTGATCTGTGCAGAGGGGGGTGAGGGAAGGAGCAAGGAGCAGGATGGAAGACGAACTTCGATCGGCTCATCGAGAAGGAGGAAGAGTTGTTCCATCTCGATGAAGTTCTGCTGGATCATCCGGTACAGGCTCCCCATCCAGTTGAGGGGAGAGTAGAGCTGCAGCATGTGTAAGCGGGAGCGTAGGACGAGCACGAGCACGAGCACGAGCACGAGCACGAGCACGAGCACAAGCACGAGGAGGAGGAGGAGGAGGAGGAGAAGGGGCCGCTCCTGTCCCCAACCACCCTACGACCTCCATCACCTCTCCGAACCGAACCACCTCACGCATTCTCCTGATGATCATTCCTCCCCCCCTGTTTCTCCCATCGTTCTGTTCGGGGCTGGTTCGTTTCCTTATGACTGCGCGACCGCTTGTTGGGGTGGTCCAGGGGCTGGTTCTGGCTGATGGGGAGAGATGGTTAGAGCTCGGCGCAGGGGAAGGGTTGTTTTTTTT
>NW_005434645.1:197891-215410 GCF_000315625.1 Guillardia theta CCMP2712 | reverse complement strand
CCTCCACTCCGACACGACTGACGTCACAATCATGCATATGATGACGGTGATGGAGGTGACAAAGGCCAGTCTTCCCTGTTGATGTAGAAGAATGGAGGAGAGGGCAGGGATACTCATCAGAAAGAGAAGTTGATGGTTGTAGCGGGCAGGATCAGTATCACAAGCAGCAGCAGCAGCAGCAGCAGCAAGCATGCATCTAGCGACGAGGAGGGCAAAATGAGGCCTCGCCTGGTTTCTCAAGGAGAAGACTATCACACAAAGCGCAACGTCCACCAGGGACGGCAGGACGTGGAAGGCGGACAGAGACAGCAGCGTCTGCGCTGCAAAGTTCAGGCCCGCAACACCCGGAAAGAGCAAGAGCAAGACCTGGAGGCTACTGGTCCCGCTCTCGATCACCTGCCATAGGTACGTCAGGAGAAGCCCTGTAACCCACCAGAGGGGAAGAGCTCCTCACATGGATCGTCGCGCCTGTCTTCCTCGTCAGGTGGTACCGGTGAGAGAGGGCGTGAAGGTGCCCCAGCACCGCGAGCTGGATCCTCTCGCGCGTGTGCTGGGCGACGGGGGTGAAGATCAGGTTTCTGAGGTCAGTCTGCAGGCCCATGTAGCTCTTAAGGGCCACGTAGGCGACGATGTAGCAGGAGACCTGCCGGGTGAAGGGAGGGAGAGAGGAGAAGCTCGTAGGGGAGAAGCTCCTCTGCGTTCCCTCCTTGGTGAACTCAGCCAACAGGTCCACCGCTCGTTTGTAGATGAGAGGAATGGCTATGTTCGCCATTCGTGAGATCGCAAGCGCGCAGACGCAGAGGACAACGCGGAGCTGGAGGAAGAGTCCCTGCGGCCACAAGCATGGGAGCGCCTGCCTCACAAGCTTCGAGTAGTTGATCTTGGAGTTCTCCTCTGCTTCCTGCTCCTCGGTTTGATTCCCTCCACGAAGGTGGGAGAAGAGCAGCCGCACATGGCTTCTCCCCTGCGCGCTGCAGCTTGACTTGACTCGATGGGAGGAAGAACATCTTGCAAGGGTAGGACGACAGCCAAGTGGAGAGCAGGGTAAGCTGTAACATCGGTGAAGGACTATCAAGAGGGAGAGCGCGATGGTCTTGGGCGCTGACATGGATAAAGGCGCACGATCGACTAATGCAAGAGCTATTGAATGCAGACGGTGCGCTCACGTACTATCGAGGTCGACTGGCTCAGAGTAACATGTAGTATTTCTTTCTGATAGCATCCGCCCCTGATTGTTCTGCTTGCGGCATCCAGTCCCGCCAAGCTGCTGTGGCCTTGCACCGGGTTCCAACTGTAACATCGCAGCAGCAGCGGAAGCTGCACCTTCCCGCTGGAAGTTGCTTCAAGATTATGATCAGAAGCTAACATGGGCTTCTCCTCTGCATCTCGCTCGCTAGACCACCAAACGCCCTCCTCCGTGCCGACTCCCTTTCCCCTCCCCCTGCGCTCTGATCCGCGTGATCCTGTGGACGATTCTCATCAAGATCCCTCATCTTCGAGGAATTCACAAGCTCAACCTCATCGCGCTCATCTCATCTCCCTGCCGCTGCAGGCTCATTGCCTCTTGCTGTCCGCATCATCACCATCGCCGGTTGCTCGCATCCTCCCCTGCCATGACAGGTTCCATGCATATCCCCCCACATTATCGGGTGAATCTTTGCTGCTACTAACAAAGGCCAAGGCCCGCCGACCCGGCGACTCGGAGCGGGCCCCGCTGCCAGGCTCAGCCGCTGCCGGCCGGGCCCCGGGCCCACTGCGGCGGTTACTGGGCCCCGTGGTCCGGCCGCGCGTGGCCGCCTCTGCTTGGGGGACAGCAGTGCTCACTGTCGTTTGTCTTTTCTCTCAGGCTCGCTCCTTTCTCGTGTTCAAGAGCGCATGCCGCTATACGGATGTCGCCGCGCTGGATCCTCAGTGGATTGACTGGTTCACCAACAGGAGGAGAGAGGCAGGGTGAATGATTTCACAGATGCACAGTAGGTAACATGTCGATTACAATCAAACAACTTATCGTAGCCCCTTGGCTCCCTGTTGTTACCTCGCGCAAGCTGTCCGGGCCCCTTCACCCCACCACGAGTCTCATCCCTGCCTCACACTCTCCTAAACTCGATCAGAAACTCGGGGTACGTCTGCCGCCTGTCGTAGACGATGAACTCTCGGTACTTGTGCAGGA
The DNA here is from genome assembly GCF_000315625.1 of Guillardia theta CCMP2712. Taxonomy (NCBI): domain Eukaryota; class Cryptophyceae; order Pyrenomonadales; family Geminigeraceae; genus Guillardia; species Guillardia theta. The sequence goes on along the minus strand of NW_005434645.1, from coordinate 213,240 downwards.
AGGCGGACGGGTGAGTGCTGCGGGTGACTCCTATGACCGAGTCGTGAGGACGGGAGTCCGCGCTCGCAGGAGGAAGCCTTGTGTTGGGCATCGGATGCTCGGCTTCATAAGGCATGCCCAGCACTGCCCGGACGAGGAACATGGAGCAGATGCCTCGGGCATCCGGCACGCAGTACTCGTCGCTCTTGCTGGAGTTCTCGGCGAGGTAGATGCCAGCTCCGAACAAGCCTCCCATGCTGCAGACTCGTTCGTCGAGCCCGCAGGACAGGATAGCGTCAACCACGTTCTGCCGAGTGCCGTGGAAGAGAAAGACCTCGTTGCTCGTCTTGTCTTGGAGCAGCTCGCGCTTCATCCAGTCTCGCCATGTACTCACCTTGGTCTTAGGACGGCTCCTCCTCGACTCCATGATCCATCGGCTGGCATTCTTGCGCTGGACAGCGAAGGGTAACCAGAGGCTGCGGTCTTGGATGTGGAACACTCGCTCTACCCTGTATCCCTTATGCGTCAGGCCCTGGTTGTCTCTGCCCTGCCCGATGTACTGCTGGATACACGTGGACGTCATCAGCTCTTGCACCCTATCTTTCCACTCCCGCGTCACGTCCACCTTCACCCTCACACTGACGGGGCCATGCAGGTTGACCCGCTGCCAGTACACGGGAGGATGGAACTGCGCGCGATCGTCTGCGAGCAGCAGTTTCTCAGCTTCGACGTCCTTTGCCTTAAGATCGAGCTCTGCCTCTTGTCTACTGAGAGTCTTGAGCTCTGACACAAGCTTCTTCTGCTGACTCCTCAGCTGGTTTTCTTTCTGAGTGATCTCAGCCTTTTCCTTCTGCAGCTGCAGCTTTCTTGACAAGGCCTCAGATTCGAGTTGCTCTCCTCGCGCCATCAGCTGCCTCTGCTGGTGCAGCAGCTGTTTCTCCTCCTCATGCACCCGCTGCCTCTGTAGGTCGACCTCCCTCTCCTGCCTCGCCAGCTCTTCCTGCTGGCTCAAGACCTTTGCCAGCTCCGAGTCATGCTGCTCTCGCAACTCCTTGCGCTGCTTCTCGACCTGCTCTCGCTCCAGGATCATGGAGTGATTGAAATACGGGTGAGTGAGGGCCTCAGCTGCAGACGGTCTCATGCGAGGATCGGCGTCGAGCAGCTTGACCACGAGGTCTCGAGCCTCGTCCTCAAGCGCTCCAATCATTCCTCTCATGTCTCGCGTCCCCTCCTGTCGCGCTGTCTCCGTCAGGAACTCTGCCACCACCAACCCGTATGAGTACATGTCTGACTTGTGTGACGCTCTCCGCTTGGCCATGGTCGGGTCCACCAGCTCTGGTGCCATGTACGTGAGCGTCCCAACAACTTGTGTAGCCGTCACTGTCGCGATCAAGTCCCTCGTGTGGTCCTCCTGCTCCCTCGAGACGTCGAAGTCGGCAATCTTGGGCTCTGCTCGCTCGTGATTGCTGGTCATGAGGATGTTTGCTGGCTTGATGTCGCAGTGGATGATCCGGTTCTGTCGCAGATGCTCCATCCCCTGCAAGATCTGCGCCAGCACCCGATGCTTCTGCTGCTTGCTCGGCTTCGCTCGCAGCATCCAGCTCCACAGGCTCCCACCGACGTACAAGGGCATCTTAAGGTACCCCTTCACGGTCATAACACCATGCTCGTGCCTCTCCTCCACGAACGCGCTGCTAAGTCTGACTAGGTAAGGGTGCTCCAGGCGATGCAGAATGCTCGCTTCTAGCATGAAGCGCTTCCGCGTTCGCTGCCCCTCCATCAGGCTGTACTCCTTGATCACAAACTCCTCCTCCCCCTGCCTCACTCGGAACACATTGTGACGGTTGCCCATGTGCCCGGCTTGCGACAACCGTTCGACCACCTCGAACATGTCAAACTTCTCGTAGCTTGCGGGCAATCCGACGCTCTCTCCTTCCACTGCCTCCTTGAGGTGCCTCGTGTACTCGGGGTAGAAGTGAAGAAGCCTCCATAGGCGATCTTCTTGAACCTCTAGCTCCTTCACGGCAAGTAGCAGCTGCTTTCTCACCTTCTCAATCTTCTCTTCAAGCTCCTGAGTTGAAAGCCTTCTCCTCTGCAGCTTTTCCAGGGGAGTCCGCAGGTCCAGCAGCTCGTCTTCCGCATCGTCTCTTGCCTTCTTGAGCTCCGTGCGCCTTTCGAGAAGCTCCTCAGGGTCATGCAGGCCCTCGAGTTCAACCACCTTGGCCTTGACGCTTTCAACCTTGCACATCTGATCTAAGTTGAACAGCACCTCCTGTCCCCATGCACAAGACATCTGCAGCACTTCCACGAGGTCGCGCATGGGAAACGAGTGGATCAGCGACTGGTCAGACCAGACTTCCTCTTCGGACAGGTACATGCTCTCCAGCGCCATGTGCACCTCCGGGAGTGAGCGCTCGAGCTTCGTTGCTTCCTCGACACTGAGATCTGAGTCACTTCCGTCCAACAAGCATGAGAGTCGCCGAAGTCCCTCAGCGTAGACTTGAGCTTGTTCCTCTCGCTCCTGTCTCGCCGCGGTCAACCTTGCACAAACACCCTGAACCCACTGAGAAACTCTGGATGTCGCTCCTTCTGCCTGCGTTCGGAGATGCTCAGACGAGAGCGACGACTGACTTGCAAGCCCGTCCTCTGGCTCATCGGGGCCCGGCAAGGCAACAGATCCGCCTCGTCTCAGGTAGTCCAGCAGATTGCCTGCTGAACAGGCGAACTGCTCGAGACTTGTCGCGAAAACTTTCAAAGTCTCCTGACGTTGTTCAGTCAGAGTCTCTACGAGCTGATGGTATGCTCTTATCAGCTCCTGCCGGGCATTGTCGCGCTTCTTGATGACTTCGCTCAGTGATCCTCCTCTTTCCTCGCTCTCTTCGCTCACACATCTCATCACTTCAGCTTGCATGGCGACATGTCTGTTCTCCTGCGACCTCACGTGCTGCCAAGCCATGCGCACATGACTGTACGCCTCATGCTCCTCGCCTTTCAGGTGGTCGATCAATGCAAGCACAAGGTCGTGAGCGTCCTGTCCAACTTCGAACTCTTGGCAGCAGAACCTTGCGGTCACTTCATCCAGCTGCAGTGTGTACCCGCCTTTGCTCTCAGCTGTTCTCCAATGACGAGTCGCCAGTTGCACGGCTCGCCGTATTGTGCAGCACCTGTCTAGGTTCTTCAATCGATCTCGCTCCTCTCGCTCCTCCTTCTTCTGCTTCTCCTTCTCCCAAAAATCTTGTTGCTTCGACTCTATCTCCCGTCGTTGCTTGCACAACTCACACCCATCCTACAACACACATGTTGTTCAGTTGCTTTAGACATCACCTTCGCTCTCGATTCACCTCATCATAATCGGGCCATCCGCTTATCTTGAGGCACTGAAACACATCTTGTCACGGACTGGGACTAAAGGCAATCGGGACAAGTGTGTGGACTCACATTCTGAAAGATAACATCTCAGCGACAGTCTCTCGAGTATGCAATTTGTTTCGTCATTGAAAATGAAGATTCCTTGGAGATAGAACTTACACAACACTGTCATGTCAAGAACAAGGAAAAAACAAAGAAAACTAGTCAGAAGCAGGACAAGTTAAAGATCGGCCATGTACCCGCTGTAAGTGACGTTACCGAATGATCCGTAAGAAATCACCATTTGATACAACAGACGCGAGTCATTCATCCCTCCTATCAAGCCACACAGATGCAAATACCGCCTGTCGACAAGCACCCATTGCGATTACAAGCGATACATGAGGAACAATCAGTCAGTGAGGCTTCGTTTCAGAGCATCCTCCTCAATCCCCACATCCTCCTTCCCGACTGCACCCAGTGTCTCTCTGACTCTGTGTGCCCCCCCTCCCACCCCCCCTTCCCCAACCCCATCACAACCACAAGCACATGTAACTGACTTCCTGTCGAGGCATCCGAAGCATCCATCCGTCAAGGTATCGCATGTCAGAAAGGTCGATCCGTCAGTCTCTTCTCCCCTCTCTTGTGGAATCCTCACTCGCTTTCGCCCCGCAGTCCCCGCGATCCCATGACAGCAAGTACCAGAGCAATCACTTCAGACTCTTGACGATCGGCTCCTCTTCCTCTCGCATTCTCACCAGCTGTTGTCGTCCCGATCCCAAACGCATTCCCCCAAGTGACATGAAAGAATCAAAGTTCGGGTCAGCATCTTTGCGATGAATGAATCAACGTCTCTAATTCTAGCACTCACGTTCTGTTCGAAACATGTCCACCGGATCACAAGTTCGAAACAGCAGATCATGTGTCAGTCTCATCTCATTGGCTTGTAACTGACTGTTTCAACTCACCCGCTGCATTTCCTCAACGAATCATTCAGAATCCGAAACACCCATATCAACAACTTTCGTCAGAGCTCCAAATAGCGATTGTTTCTCATCTCACCGCCTTCTCGGTTCACAGTCCAACAATTGTTCCATGCGGCATCGAAGTCTTCAGTCAGCCCTCGCCTCCTCTTCCTTCCTCCCTCTCACTCACCCACTACCAGCCCCAACAGCCACGCGAGTCCGCCACACGCATATACCGATAACGATAACCAGCATGTAGTAAGTGTCTCCTCTCCTCTCCTCTCCTCTCCTCCCCCTCCACCCCATCCCACCTCCTCTCCGCCTCCTCTTCGTCATGTTTACCCGCTGGAAACCGAATGAAGCCGAGAGGTCGAGTGCGTACATGCGACAACGGGTGAGAGTGAGGGACAGGCAAGTTGCTCATGCTCGTCCAAGTAACTCACATACTGTCAGTACATTCAGTCAGTCATGCTCGTTAACCCAACCAGAGTTCAAGGAAAGAACCCAACAATGGTCGATTCAAGACATGCTCACCGCCTCCTCGCTCAAGTCAGCTGCACAAGAAGCGACAGCACAAGGCTTACGCATTTCGACGAGTCGCTCGTTCCTCTCTCGATGTACACCTGTCGCACAAGCAGGTGAAGGCGCGGGAGCATCAGCAGCTGCAGCACCTCGCACTCGCTGCATTGAACCGGCATGAGGCACAGTCACCGAGATAGGCCCAATCTGTCGGAGGGGTGGATCTGGTATACAAGGGAGGGGGGGGGGGAGCGGGGGGGGGTGTTTAGGATATACTGGAGGGGTGGAGTAGGAGTGGATCACCGCGGCTGCAGCTTTTGGAAGGAGAGCTCGGTCAAGCATGAAGCTACCTCGCAACATACAAGACTACAAGACTACAAGACTACAAGACTACAAGTCTACATGACCAGGAGACTACAAGACTACAAGACTACAAGACTACATGACCAGGAGACTACAAGACTACAAGACTACAAGACTACACGACTACAAGACTACACGACTACAAGACTACAAGACTACACGACTACATGACCAGGAGACTACACGACTACAAGTCTACATGACCAGGAGACTACAAGACTACAAGACTACACGACTACACGACTACAAGACTACAAGACTACAAGACTACATGACCAGGAGACTACAAGACTACAAGACTACAAGACTACACGACTACAAGACTACAAGACTACACGACTACATGACCAGGAGACTACACGACTACAAGACTACAAGACTACAAGACTACAAGACTACACGACTACACGACTACAAGACTACAAGACTACACGACTACACGACTACATGACCAGGAGACTACACGACTACAAGACTACAAGACTACAAGACTACAAGACTACACGACTACACGACTACACGACTACATGACCAGGAGACTACACGACTACACGACTACACGACTACACGACTACAAGACTACAAGACTACACGACTACACGACTACAAGACTACACGACTACACGACTACAAGACTACAAGACTACAAGACTACAAGACTACAAGACTACAAGACTATACGACTCACCGGAATATTTATGTACATCAGAGTATAGTAGTATTTCTAGAAGAGAGCAAAGATCATAAGATCGGGGAGAGAAGAGTAGGACAAATCATTTCCTGATCTTGATTTGAAAAGAATATTTTCCCACGAAGAGAGGTATACGTAGCTGCTCAGGAGTGAATAGTATTTGAGGCAAACCCTTTAATCTGCTATTCGACGAGCATTCATTCCTGTTAACCTCATGTTGAGCTCCTTCGATCGATATCTGATATCTTTTCCCAGGTTATCCGACATGTCAGATGTTCTTGTATTGATACGATCAAACCTGGTCAGCCTGTGGCAAGAGGCGCACGTGGTGTCCAACAACCAGAAGGAGCTCCGCGATCTTGCGATCGAAGTGAAGGAGATTGTTGACCCTCTGCTCCGTCAAGAGTACCAACAACTCGACAAGGAGGTCAAGGGCCTCGTTGATGTTGCCATCAATGAGCTTTGCTGCATCCTATCCGCCCTGCGTGTGTTCATCCAGAAGAAAGGCAAGACCCGTTCGGGCGAGCCTCTTCCCTTAGATCGTTTGCTTGGAAGCACGAGCAAGCTTGAGGCTGAGCTAGCAGGCAAGAGGTCGGAAGTTTTCTCAGTAGTGCAAAGGCTCATGCGTGCTCTTGCTGGGTATGTTGCTGGGGAGGAGGGAGAGGAGGTAGAAAAGCTCATGTTTGGAAACAATCCCACTTACAGCAAGATGAAAGCAGCTGTAGATGGAGATGTAAGTCAGGCAGAGGAGCAAGCATGGGCGCTCGACCCTTCGAAGCTTCAGGTGGAGACATCTGGTCGAGGGAAGCCGAAGCGGATCCTCGGCACGGGAGGCTTCGCAGTGGTATACCATGCGAGGTATGAGGGAGCTGAGGTAGCGGTGCTGGAGCCACACGACCCGCAAGTGTTTGACGGCGATGTATCGATGCGCAAGGAGTTCTTGCGAGAGACGAAGCTTCTGTTCAGCATGTCTCACCTCAACGTCGTTCGCCTTGTCGGCGCCATCCTGTCGGACGAGCATGGAGACCCTTGGTACCTGCTGTTGACGGAGATGCAGCAGCAGCCCCTCGATCGCTTCGTGGACCTGATTCTCAAACCTGCCGATGCGAGCGAGCAAGAGGCTCGAGGGCGTGCGGTGATCCAAGGGCTGGCGAACGGGCTTGCGTACCTGCATTTGCTCGGCATGGTACACGGAGACTTGCAGCCGAAAAATGTGATGGTTGAGGCTGACGACATGGCGAAGCTCGTGGGGTTTGAGCTCCACAAGACAAGGCAGCTGATCGCGAGGGCGACAGGGTCGGTGAAGCAAGGAGACTTGTGCTGGATGTCCCCAAAGCAAAGGACGGGAGGGACTGCGAGCTTTGCGTCGGATGTGTACTCCCTCGGTCTTGTCATGATGTATGTGATGACCAGAGAGAAGCCGCCAGCAAGCAGAGAGGAGCAAGCTGAAGTGTTGAAAGGGTTGCCAGGCGATCAAGTGTGGAAGCAGCTCTCCCTATGCTGTCTAGACTACGATGAGTTGACTAGGCCGACTGCTGCTGCTGTAGCCATCAGTTTGCTCGTAGACCGCAACCAGATGTTGCCCCCTTTACCCCCCCGCACATCAGCAGGTGAGTGTTTGTCAGATAGTGAAGATGTGCTGACAGTGAAAGTAGACCAAGCAAGAGTTGAAACATCAATCAACAGACATTTGCATTCAAGGGTCAATCCGGTCCTAACCAGCTCACCATTTGCAAGGGAGGATGCGAGTGTGTATACGACATGGGGAGAGATCAGATGTTTTACAGATCATACAAGCAAGATCAAGAACGTAATGGTCTCTCCGAAACTGGAAGTGATTGCAGCACTGACAGATGATGCCGCGTTGAGAACATGGGAGCCAAGCAGCGGCAACGAGGTACGGTGCTTCAAGGGACAAGGCAGAAGCATCACGTTGCTTGCCTCGATCAGCTTGAACGTGAGCGGGAGCTACCAATACTGCATAGTCGCGGGGTCATCGGACGGTACGGTCAGAGCATGGGAGGCAAGCAGCGGCCAGCAGGTATGGTGCTTCAAGGGACAAGGCAGCAGCATCACGTGCCTCTCCTCGATCAGCTTGAACGTGAGCGGGCGCTACCAATACTGCATATTCGCGGGGTCATCGGACGGTACGGTCAGAGCATGTGAGGCAAGCAGCGGCAACGAGGTATGGTGCTTCAAGGGACAAGGCAGCAGCATCACGTGCCTCGCCTTGACTAGCTTGAACGTGAGCGGGAGCAACCAATACTGCATAGTCGCGGGGTCATCGGACGGTACGGTCAGAGCATGTGAGGCAAGCAGCGGCAACGAGGTATGGTGCTTCAAGGGACAAGGCAGCAGCATCACGTGCCTCGCCTTGACTAGCTTGAACGTGAGCGGGAGCAACCAAGACTGGATAGTCGCGGGGTCATCGGACGGTACGGTCAGAGCATGGGAGCCAAGCAGCGGCCAGCAGGTATGGTGCTTCAAGGGACAAGGCAGCAGCATCACGTGCCTTGCCTCGATCAGCTTGAACGTGAGCGGGAGCTACCAAGACTGGATAGTCGCGGGGTCATCGGACGGTACAGTCAGAGCATGGGAGGCAAGCAGCGGCAACGAGGTACGGTGCTTCAAGGGACAAGGCAGAAGCATCACGTGTCTCGCCTTGACTAGCTTGTATGTGAGCGGGCGCTACCAATACCGCATAGTCGCGGGGTCATCGGACGGTACGGTCAGAGCATGGGAGGCAAGCAGCGGCAACGAGGTATGGTGCTTCAAGGGACAAGGCAGAAGCATCACGTGTCTCGCCTTGACTAGCTTGAACGTGAGCGAGAGCTTCCAATACCGCATAGTCGCGGGGTCATCGGACGGTACGGTCAGAGCATGGGAGCCAAGCAGCGGCCAGCAGGTATGGTGCTTCAAGGGACAAGGCAGCAGCATCACGTGCCTCGCCTTGACGAATGTGAGCGGGCGCTACCAAGACTGGATGGTCGCGGGGTCATCGGACGGTACGGTCAGAGCATGGGAGGCAAGCAGCGGCAACGAGGTGTGGTGCACGGAAGAAGATGAAAACAGTATCATAAGCGTTATGTGGTCTGAAGAAGGGGGCATGATGATAGCTGCAGGAGCATCCGACTTCACGGTCAGAGCATGGGAAGAACCTGGCGGGAAGGAGATAGGACACTTTGAGGGAAACGTATCTGTTGTCAGAAAGGTTGCGTGGTCGAAGGATGGCAAGTTGATCGCTGCCTTGTCATGGGACAGCTCGGTCAGGGTGTGGGAGAGAAGCAGCTGTAAACAAATCAGATGCTTGCAAGGACACAGATTGACGCGCATTGCTTGGTCAAACGATGGGAGCATGCTTGCGACCCACACGTCTGAAGGGCAAGTGAGTGTATGTGACATGAGCAGCGGCGAGATGTTGAGATGCTTTGAAGAGCATCTCGTGATAGTCACAGATGCGACGTGGTCTCAGGATGACAAGTTGTTAGCTGCAGGTTCATCGGACTTCACTGTGAGGGTGTGGGAAGTGAGGAGCAGCAAGCAGTGGCGGTGGCTGAAGGGACATCAGGACCAAGTCACTGGTGTGGCATGGTCGAGAGACGGGAGCATGCTCGCGTCGAGGTCAGAGGACAAGACTGTGAGGGTGTGGGAGATGAGCAGCGGCAGGAGAGTGAGCTGCTGCACGGGACATGAAGGAAGCGTCACCTGCCTTGCATGGACAAGGGACGGGAGCTTTCTCGCCTCAGGATCATCCGACTGCACGGTGAGGGTGTGGGAGGCGAGGAGCGGGAAGGAGATCAAGTGCTTTCGAGGACATACCAAGAGCGTGACTGATGTCGCATGGTCGGAGGACGGCAGCATGCTTGTATCAGGATCAGACGACACCACAGTGCTCGTGTGGGGAAGCTTGTGATGGGCGCTGAGTGGCTTTCACTGTCCAGTACTTGAAGCTCAAAGTATCCGTAGGAATAGGCTCAGGTACTCATAAGCAGAAGCGTCAGAGACGTACATAAAAGGCTTCCGAGTATGTAGCAAGGCCTTGCTTGACAGTGAGTCACGGTCAGTCGGTCCGAGCCCGGCTGAGCCGAGGCGCCTCGCGGGCCGGGGCAGCCTCTGGCGGCTGCATCCTGGCCCCTGAGGCACGGCCGCCCACCGGGCCGGGCACGGCCGCCCCCCCCCCCTCGGAATGCCAGAACGATTAGTTGTGCGGGGGATCGCTGCAAGGAGTGTAGATAAGCTAGGAAGGTGTACCAAAGGCAAACTCTGTATACATCTGTCATCTCACCTCCTCCAACAGGATCAGGGGGAAGAGAGGTCGGGAACGTGTTTAAGAAGCACATTGTGAGTCAACATGGCACAACGTGGCGGCCAAGGCTGTCCGGCCATCATGGCTCCTGCCTGCTGATCCGCGTGCTGGTGAGGATCCTTGCGATGGGCGCTTTCAAAGGCCCATGGATAAACAGGAGCATCGCGTTTACGAGCGAACTTTGAAGCAGAAGATGAGAGTAGGAGAGCGGTGAAGATGTGGAGAGGCAGCTGATGGGACTGTACTCCTCCAGTTATCCACAACGCCACCACATCAGCGATCAAACCATGGTCAAAGAGCTCGAGGGCAGGCATGGGAGCAGGCCCCTGCTGCTGTGCGCTTGCTGCTGTGCGGTGGGTTGACGGAGATCTGCAGGCTCAGCGACATCAAGATCTCGACGTTGGACGCGAAGCTCACCGACGACCGTCGTCAAGAGATGAGGGAGAAGTTCGAGACTCACCAGCAACCGCTGGGTTACGGTCGCCCCCGCAGCTTCGCGGGGAGGGAGCAGGCGGCGCAGGACAGGGCGATGCGTGTGATGTTGACAACGGGGATCGAGAAGAAGATCTCCAAGGAGGTGTTTGCCAACCAGACAGCAGCTACGATCCCGAAGCTCCGAGAGGTCCGTGCCTCATGCTGAAGCCACTTGTTCTCCTGCTCTCCCACCTCTCCCTTCTCTCCTCTCTCCTCTAACATTTCACAGCGGGTTCCATGGAAGCGATCCATGCTGCAGCAACCGTTGTCATATGAGCCCCTTCCGTTCAGGGTAGGAGGAGAGGAGAGGAGAGGAGAGGAGAGGAGAGGAGAGGAGAGGAGAGGAGAGGAGAGGAGACGGGAGGAGAGGAGAGAAGAGAGGAGAGGAGAGGAGGGAGAGGAGAGGAGAGAGAGAGAGGAGAGGAGGAGGAGAGGAGAGGGGAGGGGAGGAGACGGGGAGAGCCGAGAGGTTAGAGTGTTAGTGATTAAGTGTAGTGGAGAGGAGTTAAGAGGAGAGGAGAGGAGCCGGGAGGAGAGGAGAGGAGAGAGGAGAAGAAATGAGCAAAGGGTAGCAAAACTGAGGAGACCAACGAGGAGGGAACGAGCGGCAGATGGTGGGGAAGATGGATGAATCTGTTGACAGTGTGAAATAGGAGGAGGAGAGGGTCGAAGATGTTTCCGCTCAAGCAGGTGAAGGTGTTGCGCAAGAGTATTTCAGCGTTGAGAAATTTTCCATCTTGATGTCGATGAACATGGTGAGTGAGGAGGGAGAAGGATATGGAGAGGGAGATGGGGGAAAGAGAAGGGCAGATGAAGGGGGAGAACGAGAGGGAGAGTAGGAGGGAAAATTTGAGGGGGAAAGACAGGGAGAGGAGAAGCGGTCAGCGATTTTTTTGTGTATTTGACGCAGTCGAAGATCCTCGAAGAAGAAGATTTTGAGGATTCGGTTCGAAAAAATGCTTTCGACCATGCTTTGATCAAGGTGTTGCTCCCGGAGTCCTGCTCCTGCTCCTGCTCCTGCTCCTGCTCCTGCTCCTGCTCCTGCTCCTGCTCCTGCTCCTGCTCCTGCTCCTGCTCCTGCTCCTGCTCCTGCTCCTGCTCCTGCTCCTGCTCCTGCTCCTGCTCCTGCTCCTGCTCCTGCTCCTGCTCCTGCTCCTGCTCCTGCTCCTGCTCCTGCTCCTGCTCCTCTTCGTCCGGTACCCGGGGCCTGGTGCCGGCCGCCGGATTGGCCTCTCACTGAACTTCCCTTCTACTGGCCGGGCCGGAGCCTCGAACCACAAAGTGACGGGTACTTTGGCGGTGTCTGAGATGGGTGGGGGGTGGTCCTGGGGGCCATCACATCTAGTCCCCGTTGGTGACCCGGAAGTCCCCCTCTCTAAGATATGGGCTAAGTAATACGTAGGGAAGGTCCTATGATGCTAGGACTTCATTGGTGTTAGCGTACTTTACTGGGTCTTATAGATGACTGTCTGTCTGGCCCTGGCTGTAGGAGCTATCGTACTTAAACTATGTCCTAGGAACTTTGCTACTATGTCATAGAGACATATCAGAGACCAGTTCGTATCGTACCTAATCACAACCGTACGTATGGTATGACCAGGTGCTACCTGTGCTACAACACGGGGAGAAGTTCGTACCTAACAGGGAGGGGGAGAAGAAAACGCCTGCTAAATGCTTGACTGACGGTTAACATGCAGGGGGGAAAGTGGAAGAGGAAGAGGAAGAGGAAGAGGAGAGGAAGAAGAGGTGGGGGGGATGGGGGAGGGGATCGGTAGATGGAAGAGTGAGACGAGGCAATGGTATGGAAAAGTCCATGCTTGTTGCTCTTGAGAGCAACGAAAGTAGTGTGCAGTTGAGACGTGCAGAGCAAAGAGGAGGACTTTGAGGAGTACGACATGGACGCTGTAAGGACATGAGAAGACAGCAGGAGCAAGGGGTACGGCAGTTGACGGTAGAAGCAAATGAGGGAGCATGCCGGGTGTTTGGAATTTAATGTGATGGTCACGTGCCAGGAGCACAAACGCGTTCCCTGCTCTTGTGGAGCAGGAGAGATGAGGTCAGAACACATTCGTCAGAGCAACTCCTTGCTCCCGAGAAACTCCTTTCCCTCTCCCATACGCGACAAGAGAGGAACTCCCTCCGACAGTCGGGAGAGACTGCCGAGACAAGAGGACAGGTGGTCCTTGCGACTGTTTGTTCCAGTTGGTGTCTTAAGTGACCGTCTCAGGTATGCGAAGCCGTATCGAAACAGCTCCGGAGAGTTTGATGGGAGGTACAATTCCCTTGCAGTGGCAGAGGAGGAGAGGAGAAGCTGATGGCTGCACAGGTCCTACGTTGACGTAGACTCCTCCCGCCTGCATACCAGCAGTTCCAACTTGTCTTCTTCCAACGACTACGACGAGTATGGCGGACTCAACGACTGGTGCGGGGATGCTGTCGTCTCGCTCGCTGCTGACCGTGTTGTCCAACAGGGAGAGTGACAGCACAGATTGGAACAGCTACGTGAACGAACTTCTTGACAACCAGGAGCTGTCGGTGGCGTGGCGGGACATTCTACACGATAAGCAGGAAGCCGTCAGCCGGGCGTTGCAGGATCTGGCGAGGACGAAGGACAACGCTTTCATGATCATCAGCGAGAAGGCAGAGGTAGCGCAGCACTTGGAGGAAGACTTCAAGAAGTACGTCTCGCAAGCTCGCACCGAGCTCAGGTCGCAGCTCGAGAACGCGCGAGTGATGGCGAAGAGGAGGAGGAAGAAGGAGCTGGCTGTGAAACGGGAGCTGACAGAGGCAAAGAAGTTCGCGCAGATACAGGCCAAGACCCTCCACCATGACCGATCGAGCGACATGTCCGGGTCAGGGCTGCGAGACAGGGGCGATTCTTACGACCAGGAGACCAAGAACGCTATTCACAAGGCTCAGATGCGGCTGTTCCTGCAGCAGCGGCGCTTGAAGTCTGCGAGGCTGGAGATGATCGAGTGTCTGCGGGAGCAGCAGAAGATTCAGACGGAGATGAATCACCTGAGGAGCCTCGTGCACAGAGACAAGAAACTGGTCGAGTCCTCTGACTTGAGGAGTACAAGCGAGCGGGAGCAGCAGAGGCCCCAGTCGAGGTCGCAGACGCCTGCGTACTCGAAGCCCAGCACCCCGGGCCACCTTCCTTCGCCCTACAGCAGCACGAGGTCAGGGGCGCCCGACCGCGACGGGATGTCGAGGATCAAGAAGAATGACTTGACGAAGGGCGGGAGGACGAGGGGAGAGAGGACGGACGTGCATGATCGCAGCTCGGAGTCTCTGTCGTTCGATGACTCGGACGCAGTCGACGATGGTGTTGGTCACCGACAGCAGCAGCAGCAGCAGCAGCAGCAGCAGCAGCAGCAGCAGCAGCAGCAGCAGCAGCAGCAGCAGCAGCAGCAGCAGCAGGCTACGTCAAAAGTGATTGTGATCAAGCAGGACGAAGCACCAAGTCCCGCCTCTCAGTTCAATGTTGACGGGAACATGAAGGTGGTCAAGGAAGGTGACTGTCTCTTCACTCCTCGTCTTTGCCTCCCCTCATCCCCCTCCCCTCTTACGCAGGTGCCGACACGAACTCCCGTCACGACGATGAGGCGGACAAGGTGACGAAGCTCTGCGCTCCCATGGAGCCTTCGCGCCCTCACGCATGGGAACAGGTCCAGGAAAAGAAGGTCGACAAGCAGGAGCAGGAGCAGGTGCAGAGGACCAGGTCTGACTCCTCCGTCGTCAGCATCGAGTACCTGTCAACGGAGTCCTGCGCGTATCATCCTGGTGAGCTTCTGGACTTGTGCCTCCAGCCCTGTTCCACTCATCCTGCTGCTCATCCTGTGGCAGACTTGGGGTATGTGGGCGATGGACCCCCAACGACCGATGCCGAAGCAGCAGAGTTTGCGAGGAAAGCGAGAGATCCGGCTGCCTACTCGGTGAGTTCTGCTCGTCCTTCTGTAGCTAATCTTGCACTTCCTCCTCCTCTTCGTCATTATCATCATCACCACCTTCTTGACCACCACCACCATCTCCCTGATTTTCTGGACAGGAGGCGAGTATGAAGCATCGTAGGGCTTCACAGCACAATATCGAGCAAGCGTTGAAGCTCATGGAGGACGATGGTAAGACAGTACAAGGTCCTCCGACCTCGGAGCAAGAAAGCTCGTCTCAACCTGCTGGGGAAGAATTGGCCAACAATGCGGGAGACCAAGACAAGACGTCTAGCGACCCTCCCGCAAAGCTCGAGGCCCCGCAAGTCGGGCAGGATCAGCCAACCAAGGTGGAGGAGTCATACTTAAGACCAGTCCCCGAGAACGACGAGCACGCGCACGGGAGCGTCAACTGGAGCTACTGGGGTGAAGAGCTCTTGTCCTCTTGTGTAGGATGACGGGAGCACAGGAGAGAAGAGAACCCTTGCACAGCTTATCTGCAGAGACATCCGCCTGTCAGGCTTCCTGTCTCCTGCCTGCGTCAACGATGAGGTCAGTTGAACTTGCTGCTGTCCAAACCCCCTCTTATCTCTGTCCAGCCCCCTCTCCTCTCCTCTCCTCTCCTCTCCTCTCCTCTCCTCTCCTCTCCTCTCCTCTCCTCTCCTCTCTTCCCTGCTGTCTTTATCTCCTCCTCCCATCTCTTCCCTCCTCCTCCGCTCTCCTCTCCCTTACTGGCCCTGACCCTCCCCTACAGATGTCAAAGGGCGGCGGCGGA
>NW_005434645.1:194681-197435 GCF_000315625.1 Guillardia theta CCMP2712 | reverse complement strand
GAAGTCCCCCCCCCCCTCTCTTCTCTTCCTCTTCTCCTCGCTCCCTCCCTCATTCGTCAGCACCTCTCCCTCCTCTCTCCCCCTCTCTCCCCATCTCCGTTCTCAACCTCTTCCTCAGAGGACGCTAGCCAAACATCGCGGCAAGAAGAAGTACTTCGCCTCTTTGGCTCGTGCCGCTCTCTTCATCGAGCGGATATCGCGCATTGATAAGATGGTGAGAGAGGAGGAGGAAGAGGTGGTGGTGGAGGGAGGAGGAGGAGGGGGGGGGTTTGCGAATGTCGGGATGACGGTGTGCGGAACAGGAATGAGGACGGATGAGAGGATCGACGCGGGCAAGGGGAACGAGGACAACAGCGAGAGCAGCGAAGGCTCCAAGTAATGCTGAGGCACTCAAAGTTCGGCCGGAAGGCCGCGGGACCGAGTCGGGGGACTCAGTCAGTCCGGTCGGAGGGAGGAAGAGGCAGAAGGGAGAACTCTGTGTGTGTGTGTCAGTGAAAATCAATATCAACGGATCTGCCTGCCAGAGTCGCGTCCCTTTCATCCACTACTCACAGTGACATTTGCATTTCTTTGTCATAGTACAAGTCTAATATACTCGTACCGTTCAAGTTGTATTCCTTGACTTGATCCCATACGGTACTTTCGTACTGATTTTTAACTTAACTTTCAGTAAAGGGTACTTTCCAACGGTTTCCTTGCGCCCGGCCGGCGGGCCCCGGGCGATCGGGTTCCGAGTTCGCATCCGGAGTCCGGACGACTGAGGCGCTGGCCTATTGACTGGAGTACCCCACCCCACCCCCTGACTGAGCTGCTCCCTACCTGTACCAAATTGTTCCAGTCTCGTTGCCGTACGTTAACACACTACCCTACCCCCTCGGGAAACAGTCGATGGTACCCCTCCTGAAGTCGTTTCCACTACCTTGCGGTTCAAGACCTTTCACCACCCCACCCCCGGACATCCACCCATTGACTTTCGAGTATGAATTCATACTTGACCACCCCTACCTACCCGTTCCCACAATTCTGGACCCTACCCCTCTCTCAAGACCATCAGATAAGAAACCCCCACGCATTTTTTCAAAAGATGCACGCCTGAACGGACAGGGCGGCGGGTGGGAGCAGCGCGTGGGGAGCGGAGATGGGGGGAATGTGGTGGAGGAGAGTAGAGGGTTGAGAGGTGAGATGTAAGGAAGGAATGTCAGCATCGAGATTAGATGCAAAGATGAAACAAGGATTAAGAGAGCATAATGAAAAGGGTAGGGGATGTTCAGCGAGGCAAGCGAAGACAGGATAGATAGGAGCGATTTGATGATTAGTGGTGAAGATCAAGCAGAGTTAGTTTCATTCTGATGTTATCACACAAATGCCCGAAGAAAATCAAAATGAAGTCAGCGCTTTCTTGGCTTCTTGATGTTGTGACAACAATCTTTTTTTGTCTGTCTTGTGAAAGTATTTCCTGCTATGATGATGAAATCCTTTGTCGACAGTTGTCTGGCAAGGCATTTCCTAAATGAATGCTTGGTTGGGTTTGGCGGACATCGTGCATTGAAACAAGGTGAGTGAGGGCTATCTTTTTTTTTTTTTTCATTCTTTCCTCTAGCCTTGTGTTTTCAACGTTGTGAAGTAACAATGCAGATAGTGATGACGTGAAACCGGGACCATGTCAGTCGGGACCATGCGGGTCTGGCAGGACAGCGAGGCGAACAAGGCGGGGGGAAGTGCAAGAGAGTCCAAGGGGGATGTGAGCGTGGAGGAAGCGTTCTCTGCAGCTGAGCAGGGAGATGTAGAGTCCTTGCGTCGATACATTGAGGGAGGAGGAGACGTCGATGCGAGCAACCAGCTGTCTGACCGGCTGCTCCACGTGACGGTGCGGGGAGGGCATGCGATGGCGACGAGGCTGCTGCTGGAGAGCAAGGCTGACATGACGATCCGGAACGCGATCCTGGACACACCACTTCAGATCGCCATGAAAAGGAACAGGAACGATCTTGTCTTCACGCTGATGAAGTTTCAGAAGAAGTTCTACAAGAATGGCTCGAAGCCGCCACACGCCCGCACCCTGAGCGACATCACCAACCGCAAGTCGAGGGAGAACGTGGCGGAGCAAGCTGGAGGAGAGGAGAACCTCCGACCGGATCAGGCGGTCTGCAGGTGAGGAGCTTGCTTCCACCTCCCCCCTCCCTCTCCCTCTTCTCCTCTCTCCCTCTTCTCTTACCTGCTCATTCTGCCGTCCCACACTCCTCCTCCTTTCTCTGAACCGTGCTCCTGCTTCAACTTTCCCTCCCGCATTCACTCCTCCTCTTCTCCTCTAACCCCCCTCCCGTCCCAGTCAGCATCTGACCCCTCCTCAGCTTCTGCAGGGAGTTCATCCCCAAGGCCAACCTGCAGCTGCACGAGCTTCGATGCTGCCGCATGTTCTTCCCCTGCTCCCACTGCGGCGCGTCAGTCGCAGTGCAGGACAAGGAGGAACACCTGGATGTCAGCGACCAGAAGATCTTTGCAGCAGCGCACCAGGGGGATGTGACGAGGCTCGAAGCTCTCAGGAAGCACGGGGCGAACATGTAAGAGCCTGTCCATGCTGGTTCCTCCATGTGCTGACTCCTTCCTCCTCCTTCCTCCCTCCCTCCTCCTCCTCCTCCTCCTCTTCCTCCTCCTCCTCTACTTTCCTTCCTCCCCCCCTCAACATCATCATCACTTGTCCTGTCTTCTTCCCTCCCTCCCCTTCAGACTGGAAGCGAGGGAGAACGGCAACAC
>NW_005434645.1:191370-194491 GCF_000315625.1 Guillardia theta CCMP2712 | reverse complement strand
AGATTGGAGCCTTTGAGGAGGGGTACCCATGGACATAGGGTGGGGTGGGTACAACCTTACCGAGTCATTTCATTCAGGGATCGGAGGGGTGTGAGCGTTTCAAGGGGTGGGGTGGTGATGTGAGGGGGGTGGGGTACGATTGTTGTCTTTCTGGGGTTCAAAACACTTTGGGAGAGTTTGAAAGTTTGTGGGGAAAGTTTATGTGTAAAGTTCTAAAGTTAAAGTTTGTGTGGCTGTCCGATGCAGGCGGCGTCTCGAAGAAAGTAGCGAGGAGGAGAGAGGAGAGGAGAGAGAGAGAGAGAGAGAGAGAGAGAGAGAGAGAGAGAGAGAGAGAGAGAGAGAGAGAGAGAGAGAGAGAGAGAGAGAGAGAGAGAGAGAGAGAGAGAGAGAGAGAGAGAGAGAGAGAGAGAGAGAGAGAGAGAGAGAGAGAGAGAGAGAGAGAGAGAGAGAGAGAGAGAGAGAGAGGAGAGAGAGAGAGAGGAGAGAGAAGAGGAGAGGAGAGGAGAGATGATTCGCATACTGGTTAGCAGCAATCTTGCATGCTCTCTCATCTCCTTCAAGTTCTTGCGGACGAACAGAAAGTTCATCTCGTCCCTCATACTTGCGATGAGCTTGGAGGAGTCTGTTGTCCAGGAGGAGGAGGACGTTGTATCGTCCGAGAGGCCGTCAGCTGTCGGTTCTCCTCCCTCCGCAGCCTCGCCATCCTCCTGACTTGACTGATGGGACGACGAGACTCTCTTCATGTGCTTCTCGAAAGTTGACTGGAACAGGAGCAGGTCCTCTTGCGACTGAGGAGCTACAAACAGATTCAGAGCATGATTCTTCTTCTTCCAGCTGCTGCTGCTGCTGCTGCTCTTCCTCCTCCTCCTCCTCCTCCTCCTCCTCCTCCTCCTCCTCCTCCTCCTCCTCCTCCTCCTCCTCCTCCTCCTCCTCCTCACATGCTGCCCACTCGCTATCTGCTGATCAGGCGGCAGGGGCACAGCCATGTCGTCAAACTCCTTCGCGCCCTAGAGGAGGAAAAAGGAAAGAAGCAACAGCTGGGGGTGCGTCTACAACACCTTCACTTCCTCCTCCCTCCCTCCCTCTCCTCCTCCTCCCTCTCATCCTCTGTCCTCTGTCCTCTCTTGCCCGGACGGCTCTGATGGAACTTCAGGCCACCAGGAAGCCAGAGGGCGAAGCGATGGAGGAGCAAGCGTTTTTACCTGCTGCTGCTGCCAACTTTCAGGTCAGGTCAGAGAGCATGAGAGGGGGAGAGTGACATGATGTCGCAGCCCAAGACGCCTCCTCCTCCTCCCTCCGGTGCGATCTTCAGGGGCCGGCGAGCTGGGCTAGGGGACAGGAAGAACAGCAGATGATCGGCGAGAGGACGCGGATATTCTTTGCTATGTCTCCAGACACAGATCTAGGTTGTATTGATGCATTCAGGAACGAACAAGTCAAGTCTCACAAACTCGCTGAGCGACTGAGCTAGTCAAGCTAGTCAAACCTAGCTCTAGCTAGAGCCACATGTCAACGGACTTGATGCATTGCTGCCTCCTCCCTTACTCGTATGTAGCTGCCCTGGGAATGTCGCGCTGCCCCGGAAGCGAGCCTATTGGTACTCTGAGGCAGGTTGTCTCGTACTACTACAGTGAGTCCCTCCACCGAGCACACGATACAAGGGTGGTGCAAATCTCTACCAGGAGTGAGTGACTGGACCAGTCGGAGATCGCCGCGGGGCCCGGGGCCTCCCTCCAGGCTCCTGGGCTGCCAGCGCTCAGCGCCAGTGGTCATCAGTCAGCTACAAGAGTCGTCGTGTCTTTGACTGCCATGTAGTCTTGGTTTGCTCCATGATGCAAGTGACGATTTCGCACTTCACAGTCATGCTGTTCCCTTCACGATTGATTCATTTTGGAGGAGAAAGCACAACAGACAAGAAAATCAACAACCCCAAAAAGTACATGAAGCAGTCAAGAGCTCGGGGCTCGCTCTGCCCACCTTCCCTCCTCCTACCGCATCCTGCGCAGGACGTCCTGCACGTCGATGACCGGCGTTCTCGACCCTCCCGGAGGGATGAAAACTTTCGCTTCACAAGCGGAGCAGAGCAAGAGAGGTCAGCAAGGCGACGGTTGTCAACCAGAGCGAGCTGGAAGAGGTCGAGCTCGCAGCGGAGTAGCAATCCTTTGACAGGCAGGTGGAGTTGCTCTCAAGGGACGTGACCCTGAGCTGTATGTCGCTTGCGCTCATGGCACAGAGCCCAGTGAAGATGGAGGTGTAGAAGGAGCAGCAGGTCTTCGTGGAACGCTTTGCGAGGCAGTCCCCGTCGTTCTGACACTGCACTGTGTTGCCCGGGGAGAACTTGCAGTAGTCCGCGCATGTAACCCCCTCCTTGGCCTGCTCAGCATCAGCATCCAGAGTCGCTCCAACAGGTCCTCCTCTCACTGACCTGAGATCCGCAGATCGAAATGGCTCGGCTCTTGCAGTCTTCCTCTGTCTTCGGGGCGGTGTTAGAGTTGGCGAGGATGATGACGTCTGCCTGATTGTCTGCCTCGTCCTGCGATCGGGCACAGAACTTGAAGTTGTAGGAAACAGTCCCGCACGTTCCTGCCCTCGCTCGTCAGCGCTTGCTCCTCTCTCCTCTCAACTTACCGAACGCTCCTGACTTGCTCACGGAGTAACATTTCGAGAACTCCAGCTGCGCACAAGAACACTGGAAACTGATCAAGGTGGTGAGCACGGCGAGCAAACGTCCATTCATTCTGTGCGCCAAATCAGAGATTAGAAACTCCGATAGCAATTGAAGAGTTTTCCTCTCACACAAGTTTCATGTCTGGTCAGTTGTGATGCACTTTTCACTGCATGCTTGGATTGCAAAAAATTGCTCATCCTCGAAAATTGATACTCGTTTACTTTTCATTCACCCCCTCAACCATCTCCTTACACACACTCTCTCCTCAATTGTTGTCCTCCCTCCCTCCCTCCCTCCTCTCTCTCTCTCTCTCTCTCTCTCTCTCTCTCTCTCTCTCTCTCTCTCTCTCTCTCTCTCTCTCTCTCTCTCTCTCTCTCTCTCTCTCTCTCTCTCTCTCTCTCTCTCTCTCTCTCTCTCTCTCTCTCTCTCTCTCTCTCTCTCTCTCTCTCTCTC
>NW_005434645.1:181629-191134 GCF_000315625.1 Guillardia theta CCMP2712 | reverse complement strand
CGATGCTAGACTCGAAATGCGGTCACCGCGGCCGCCGCTCAGTGACTCGTGAGTGAAAATCAGAGTCACCGCGGCGGCGGCAGCGTGAGTGAGGCGGGCTCATCGGACCTGAGGGCCGGCGCCTGGGGGCCCAACTCGTACCTGTATCGGACTATCACTACCCAAAGTCCGTGACCACCCCCCTAAACCCCTCAACTCCTGTTCACCACCCCCTCCTGCTCCAGGAAATGTGGAATGGACCCCTCTCCTTAGGTTGAGGTGTAGCAAACATACCCCTGAGAGATGATACCCACCCACTGACTACCTTGTTCTGCCATACTACCCGGTCATTTCCATGTTTCAGAGTACCCTACCCATACATTCCTGGAGATTTTTGAATTCACCGGTGGCATTACCCCACCCCCGTGGGGCTCGGGCTTGATAGTCCCCCACTGTTTTTTTTCGGTGGTCATAGACCCAGGGACACTACCCCACCCGTCTACACCCCCTGGGCTTCAAATGTACCCCCACCAGTATGTATACCCTACAACTCGTCACCCTACCCACACGAATTTGGAACATTCATTCTTGTACCCCTCATTTTAATGAGCAAAGGGGGGTCATATGAAGAGGTTTCAAATGCTCTGTAAACTACTACCCCTTGTTTGGAATGACCCCACCTACAAGTTTCTGCTACATACATTTTATTGTGCGGCTGCTACACAATCGGACCCAGCATGATACCCACCCCCTTCCTTCATCACCCTACCCCCTCTTTCCCACAAAATATCAGGAATAGAACCCTTACCTAGACTTCATGTACCCCACCGTCAAGAATTGCACCCCACCCCTAAAAACACACTTACGTTTCGAACGCCAATGCCGACGATGGTTTGATCCCTACCAGAGGCCATCAGTCGCGCGATTTGTCTTGGCGTCATCCCCTTTCTCCGCCTTCTTCCGCTCCATTCTTGCATCCTCGCTACTTCTGTGCATCCTCCTTCTTGCTCTCCTCTTGGTTCTCTTCGTTCAGGTAGTTTCGTTCCTCCCCTTACTCCGCTACACACTCCAGCTTTGGGTCTTCCTCAACACTTTCAAGGCATTCATCTATCCTGATTCATACGCTCGCATCGATTTGAAAGACTGCTGTCATTCTGATTCCAGCTGTAACAAGTTGCTTTCTTGGCTCCGAGTGCGGATCTGGTTGATGCAAGTGTTGACATCTCCTGTGGACGTGTGAGATCTTCGGATTGCTTTCCAACTGTTACACGTGTAGCGGAGATTGTCTTGTTTTGGCAACATGATACAAAAACTATATGGCCGTACCGACAAGTTTCTTAGGGATCGAATGCATTGGAAAGCGCCGGCTCGGGCTCTGTTCTTCTACTATATCCTTCAATTCTACGAGCAAGTGCTGGCGGTAGTCCCCATCACCTTGTGCCTTGTGATCACCATCGGAATCTACTTCCAGCGCACCGTCAACTCCCCCGGCACCTTAGCTGGAGGCCTCATCTCCGCCATGGTCGGCCTTGTTCTCTTCGTCGATGGCCTCCGCGTCGCCATCATGCCGCTGGGCAGCCTTCTGGGCCAGCAGCTGCCGGAGCAGTTCAAGGTGAGGTACATCCTGGTCGTCGCATGCGCCATCGGCATCCTCGTCACGTATGCAGAGCCTGCGATTGCGAGCTTGAGGCCTCTTGCCAACCTGGTGAAGCGATGCGACACCCCCTACCTTTTCTTCGTGCTCAACGATATGTCGGAGATCCTCGTCCTGTCCATCGGGCTGGGGGTTGGGGTAGCGGCGATGATCGGGGTGCTGAGGTTCCTTAGGAACTGGTCCCTGAAGCCGCTCATCGCCCTTGGCCTCTCCCCCACCATCGCGTGCGCGTGCTACATGAAGTGGGGCAATCCCGAGCTATCCCCTCTGATTGGGTTGGCGTGGGACTGCGGGGCAGTGACGACAGGGCCGGTGACCGTCCCGATCCTGCTCTCTCTCGGGATCGGTGTGATGAAAGGGAGCGCGGCGAGAAGGGACGCCAGAGACGTGCTGGAGCAGCAGGCGGGGAAGAACAAGGGAAAGGCGCTCGAGGGCTTTGGGATTATAACGCTGGCGTCTACGTTCCCTATCCTCGCAGTGGAGCTGATGTCAATCTTCATCTCGCTGCGGTACTCGTCGGAGGACATCAGGACAGACTTCGGGAAGATCGACTGCTCGCAGCTCAACGGGACGGAGACTGGACTGGAGGTGAAGGAGACAGATGCGCAGCTCGTGCTGAGCGCTTTCACCTTCGCCATCCGCTCCATCCTGCCCCTGAACGTCTTCCTGATCATCATGATCGTCTTGGTGCTGTGGAAGCCGCTGCCCAAGATCTCGTTCGAGGTGCAGCCGCCGGCAGGGCTGCTCCCCGACCTCAACAACCACTCCGACAAGCTGTACTCGTTCTTCAAGTGCCTCGACGACAACAACTCGGAGACGATCACCAAGGAGCAGTTCTTCCATGCCGTGGACTGCCTGGAGATTGGCATCGAGGAGCATGAGAAGGAGGACCTTTTCACCTCGATCGATCTCGACGACGACGGGGAGATCAGCTACGCTGAGTTCCGCAACTTGGAGTGCTTCCGTGATGCGGATAAGAATACGCACGAGGAGATTTCTTCCAAGATCAAGAAGCGCATCAATGAGTTCCGAACTCAGCAGCGGAGGGAGTGCAAGCAGGAGAGGAGAGAGAGGATCGCCAACGCCGTGGGGATGCTCGGCCGAACCTCCTCCAACCCCCACGGGAGGATCACCAGGAGGCAGGAGTCGGTCTTGGTTGTGGACGACGAGGAGGAGGAGGAGGGGGAGAAGGAGGTGAAACTTTCTCTCTGGCAGAAGGTGAGGGCACAGAGTTCTCTGCTGCTGGGCATCCTGGAGTCTCAGATGGGCATGACGCTCTTCAACATCGGGCTCAGCTTCGGTTTCACCGCCCTCGGTGACCAGAGCGGAGTCCTCCTCCCCTCCGCCTTCCTCGAGACCAGTAGCTTCCCCGGCTCCCCCTACTACGCCAAGGGCCCCGGCATCGCCATCGTCATGGTCACCATCTTCGTCCTTGGCTTCCTCGCCACCCGCGCAGAGCCCGCGCTGCGGGTGATGGGAAAGACGGTGGAGCTTCTGAGCGGGGGACAGTTCGGCGCGAACATGCTCGTGTACACCGTGTGTGTGGGAGTAGGATGCGGGATGGTAGCAGGGTCCTCCAAGATTCTCTTCGGGGTCAACATCATCTACATGATCCTTGGCAAGTACGCGGCTGCCTCCCTCCTCACCATCTTCGCCTCCGAGGACTTCACCAACATCGCCTGGGACAGCGCCGGAGTTACCACGGGCCCCGTGACCGTCCCGTTCGTCCTCTCCATCGGCATCGGCTTCTCCAAGGCCACCAGCGCACAGGAGGGGTTCGGCATCCTCACCTGCGCCTCTGTCGCCCCCATCATCACAGTCCTGCTCACTGACAGGCTGCGGACCATGTACGGGCAGGCTGTGAAGGCCTACGTGCAGAGGAGGTTGTCGCAGATGCGGTCGGTGGGCGTGCAGTGCGAGCCTGAGGAAGGGAAGGAGCTGTTGGAGGACGGGAAGAGGAACGGCGGAGAGGAGGCGGAGAAGGAGTGGAGAAAGCTGGTCGACTCGAGCACGCAGTTCGATATGGAGGACCTGGATGAGGTAGACGTGGAGGACGTGTGGGTGATAGAGGCTGCTTGTTGAGGAGGAGAAGGAGCGCGAAGTTTGCTGTGTTGAAGGAGCGATCAGGGGGAAGGAGGGAGATCTGGGGAGGAGGAAGGTGAGGGGATGTGCGAGTGAAGGATATGGTCTAACAAGGCGGATTTGATTAGAGAAAGAAAGAGGAGGGAGAAGAGGAGGAGGAGGAGGAGGAGGAGAAAGAAATTCGAGCAGCAATAAATTCTTCATTCTATTCACACCTCATTCCCTATGCTCTGCAAAGATCTTCTCAAGTTCCGAGATCTTCTCCCTCTGCTGCACGAGGAGGCAACACAGACGCTCCGTCGACCTCCTCCTCCCCTCCTCCTGTAGCGACGAGGGGAGCACGGGAGTGCCCTCCATCAGCACCTGCCGCACCTGCTCCTTCACGTCCCCGTCCCCAGACGAGGAGGAGGAGGAGCGAGCGATAGCGTCTAGCAGCCCGCACACGACGTCGTTCCCTCCTCCTTCCTGCGGCTCCCTGGCTCTCCTGCTCAGCTTGTGATGGGCAAGAGAGACCAGGAGGGCTTCAAGAGCGCACGCCTCCCACTGCAGAGGAAGGGAGCAAGCGTCGCCCTCCAGCAGCTCGACCCTCTCGAGAGGGAGCAGCGACAGCTCCTGCGAGAGGAGGAAGCACAGGAGGAGGAGGACGACGTCGCTGAGCATGCCAGCTGCCGCATCCCTTCCGCTCATCAGCTGCGACAGGATGTAAGACTTGCTCCCTCCTGTCCTCTCCCCTATCAGCTCCACCCTGTACAGCAGCGCCTTCACCCTCCGCAGGACCCCTCCTGCGTGCTCCCTCTCCTCCTCCCTCACGAAGGCAAGAACTCCTTCCCCTCCTGCTCCTCCCGCGCTCTCCCGACTCCTCGTCTCCTCCCCGAAGAACAGCTCCCTGACGAACCGCATGGCCGCCTCCCTGCCTTCCCTCTTGCTGATCCTCCCGCACAGCTCCCGCACATGCTCCTCCCCCACCAGCCCCCTGCGCGCAAACTTCGCGCACACCACGTACGCCTGTTCCATCACCTTCTTCTCCTCTGACCGGCACAGCCGCACCACTGGCTCCACCTGCTTGCCCAGCAGCACTCTCCTCTCCTCTTCCTCCTCCTGGGCAGCAGCCGGCGGCAGCTGGTCGAGCAAGCGGCCAAGAGCGCAGAGCGCGGTGCTCTTGACAGCCGAGTGGGAGTCGGAGGGGAAGCAAGCCAGCAGGTCCATCGTGCGAGCGTGGAGGAAGAGGGAGGGAGCGATGCGGAGGCAGGTGCCCAGCGCCTTGCACGTCTTGCTCCGGATGACGTAGTGCAGATCTCGGGAGCGGAGGAGGAGGACTCTGTCCTCGACCTGCTGCTGCAGCGACGAGAGGAGGAGGAGGCGGGTCTTGATTCCCTCCATGCTAGCTGAGAGCTGCTCCCTCCTCCCCCTACACCTGCAGCACTGCCTTCCTCTCGGCCCCGCCTCCTCCATCTCCTCGCAGAGCACCGTCGCTCCTCGCCATGTCGGGACGTAGTCCTCCACCACCATCTCCTCCTCCCCCCTCGCCTTCCCATCGCTGAAGTACAGCCTGGCAACACACTCCCCCCCCTCCTTGCTGATCCTCCTCCTCAGCTCTCGCACGCTCATGCTCTCCTGCTCGATGTCGAGGCGCCAGGTGCTGTCTCCCCGGCTGACCTTCACCTCCTTCGTCCTCCTCCCGCCCCCTTGCGGGTATCGCACGCTGTTCTGCTGGAGGAGGAGGAGCTCTCGGTGCAGGAGCCGCGCAAGCAGCCCGTTGCTCCTCTGATCCATCCTGACAGGATGAAGGAGGTCGGAGGATCGGAGAGACGAATGAAGGCAGCAGAGAAGTTCCCCGCCCTCCATGGTCAGCCCCATCATCATCCTCCTTGTCATCCTCTCCTGCCCCCCAGTCCCCTCCTCCTCCTCCTCCTCCTCCTCCTCCTCCTCTCCTGAGAAGATTTTCACATCCTGCAGACTGAGAAGGCTGACGCTCGAGCTTACGATCATCCTCATGCGATCGCTGGATGAGCGTCTGACGAAGGCGTCCAACATCTCGTGCCGCCGGCGAGCAGCGCAACGGCTGCAGGAGGAGCAGGAGGATGAAGCTCCAGCATCATCCCAGACAAGGCAGTCGAGGACGAGGTGGTCGACGATGGTGTCGAGGAGGAGGGAGGAGGAGGAGAGGAGGAGGAGAGACTTTTCTGCGCTGCGGATCCTCTCGAAGTCGAAGAGATCGTTGGAGATCACGTGGCATCCGTGAGAGGAGGCGGCGGCCGATGACGAGGAGGAGGAGGAGGAGGAGGAGGAGGAGGAGAAAATCTTCGCGTCCACGTCCATGATGGTGATGGCGATCTGCCGCTTGACAAGCGCATCTCGCCAGGATGGAAAACTCTCCTGGGCGAAGCAGTGAGTAAGAATGAGGGTGCGAGTAAAGAAGGAGAAGGTTGTGGTGGTGGTGGTGGGAGGAGGAGGAGGAGGAGGAGGAGGAGGAGGAGGAGGAGGAGGAGGAGGAGGAGGAGGAGGAGGAGGAGGAGGAGGAGGAGGAGCGAGAGAGTAGAACAAGGAGGACGGAGGACGGAGGGAGGATAGCGAGGATGGAGGGGGATACCTTGCTGCAGACGACTACGACGTGCTTGTTGAGCATGTACAAGGAGGAGAGGAAGAGAGAGATAGTTTTGACAGGATGCGTGCTGCCCTCGCAGTCCACCAGCAGGTTCTGAGACGCCTCGAAGCTCGTCCTCATCTTCTCCAGCAGCTGCCTATCCTCCTCCTCCTCAGCAGCTGCTGCTGCCAGCAGGGACGCTGAAAGTTCCTCCTCCTCCCTTCGCCTTACTTCTCTGCGCTCCTCCTCTTCCTCCTCCTCTGCGTCCTTCTTCGCTTTCTCCTCCCTCTCCCTGCAGGAGGCGAATTCCTCCAGATTTCTAATCACATCCACCAAGCTGCTCGTAGCAGCAACGAATCTTCTCTCCCTTCCAGCTCCTCCTCCTCCTCCTCCTCCTCCTCCTCCCTGCCCCTCCTCCCTCTCCCCCTGCCCGTCCTCCTCGCGCATGTCCAGCATGACCATCTCCCGCGACAGAGCAGCGCTCTGTTCCTGGAGGTCGTTGCTTGCTCGAGCGAGGGCCTTGAGGAACTCCATGCTCATGTACAGGCAGGAGAAGCGGAGCGGGAGGAACTTGGCGTTGCTGAGACCTGAGATCCAGTTCCACCACTGATGGTCGTGAAGGAGCAGAGAGAGGAGAGAGGAGGGAGCGCTCTTGACCCACACAAAGCAGAAGAGCTTGAGGAGAGTCCTGGGACAAGTCAGAGGGAGGAGCTTGCGAGGAAGGCCGGGGGGTGGGGGGAAGGAGAAGTGAAGCTCAAGCACACGAAGAGGAGATATGATGGATCAGGAGAAGGAGAGGTAGGGGCAGAACAAGCAGGGGCAGCAGGAGCAGGAGCAGGGGCAGGAGCAGGAGCAGGGGCAGGGGCAGGGGCAGGGGCAGGGGCAGGGGCAGGGGCAGGGGCAGGGGCAGGGGCAGGGGCAGGAGCAGCAGAGGGTGTAGGAGGCCAACCTGAAGGTCTTCCACATCTCTTCCTTCACCATGACGGGTGCTAGGTACGAGTTGGGGTTTCTCAGCTGGTCGTGGCTCAGCTGGGCAACCAGTTGGGCGACGTGGATCTCGATGACGCTCGGGCAGGTGGACGGCTGCTGACATCGGCACTCCTTGCCGCTGGTGCGCAGCTCGGGTTGGACGAAGTGCTGTGCTGAGAGCTGGCGGTAGCTGCCGGCGCACTGGAGGATGAAGACGACGAACTGATGGACGGCCATGCCGGACTGCCTGGAGTAGAGTTGCCACCAGATCTGAGAGAAGAGTCAGGGAGATCAAGGGTTGCTCCTCCTCCTCAACAGGGTGGTACTTGATACCTCCTCCTCCTCCTTTTCCTGATCCTACTCCTCCTACTTCTCCTCCTACTCCATCTTCTTCTTCTCCTCCTCCTCCACCTCCTCACTCCTCCTCCTCCTCCTCCTCCTCCTCCTCACTCCCTCTCCTCCTCCTCAACTTACGTCTGCTGCTCGTTGAATGCGGCAGGAGATCAGTCTTTCGTCTCCCCGATCAAACCCATCGTTGCAGCAGAAGATCAGGTTGCCGTAAAGTCCCCGAAAGAACTCCCTGCTGCTCTGCAGAGAACGAAGAAACAGGACCAGCTTCGTCCTCTGAGCTCCATCTCTCCTCTGCTCCTCCTCCTCCTCCTCCTCCTCTTCCTTCCTGTCCTCCCTCTTCCCCTCCTCCCTCCCCTCGCATGAGGACGAGCTCGGATGTTGCCTCGGCTCCATAAGCGGAAGCAACTCTTTTTCTACAACATTCTCATCCAACTGTAAAACACAAAAAGTGAGCCTCCTCCTCTCTCCTCTCTCCTCTCTCCTCCTCCCTCACCGTCCCGAACACGGAGAACTCATCTTCATGCTCCCACGTGCTGCACGAATACAGGGTGCTTCCTTTCCTCACCTCGGGGATGTCAACATGGATCTGCTCGTTCAAAGTCAGAAACAGCTTTCGTCCTCCCTCCTCCTGCTCGTGCTCCTCCCTCTCCTCTCCTTCTCCTCCTCTGTCTATCTGATGCTGTTGCTGCTGCTGATGCTGATGCTGATGCTGCTGCTGATGCTGCTGCTGCTGCTGCTGCTAATCCCTCCCTGCTCCTCCTGCTGCTGCTGCTGCTGTGTGCAAACTTCCTCACTCCCCCTATCTATCAGCTTCCCTTCCTCCCCTATCTATCAGCTTCCCACCTGCAGTCCTGCCCTGGGGAAAGGTTCCAGCAGGACTGCAGGTGGGCATCTATCTATCAGCTTCCCTTCCTCACTCCCCCTATCTATCAGCTTCCCTTCCTGCCCACCTGCAGTCCTGCTGGAACCTTCCCCAGGGCGATAACTCCGTTAGAGACGGGCCCGAGAACATCTTTGTGAGGTAGGAGAAGGTGAACCTAATGAGCTGCTTAGCTGACCGGCTCATGAAGGAGGAGCGGGAGCAGGAGCAGGAGCAGGAGCAGGAGCAGGAAGAGCAGGAGGAGGAGCAGGAGAAGGAGGAAAGGGATAGAAGAAGAGAGGAGTACCTGAGCAGAGAGGATGTGAAACCATCCCGGATGATCCTGCTGGAAGGCACTTTCCACCCGCAAGATCCTGACGCTCGAAGAACCCTCCTCCTGCTCCTGCCCCTGCTGGGAGGGTTGATGCTCCTGCCCCTGCTCCTGCCCAGCTGCCTCCGGGCTCCTGCTCTTCCTACGGACCTCAAGTTTGCAGACCCACTTCTCCCCTGCGGTCGTGCGTTCAGCGTGAAGTGTGCGAGTAGGAAGAGGGAGAGGAGGGAGGGAATGAGATGCGACAGAAGAAACAAGGAGGCGGGGGAGGCATGATGGAGGGGTGTCAAGGAAGAGCAAGATGGATGGTATGGACACACGAGTGAAGAGCAGGAGCAGGAGCAGGAGCAGGAGCAGGAGCAGGAGCAGGAGCAGGAGCAGGAGCAGGAGCAGGAGCAGGAGCAGGAGCAGGAGCAGCAAGGGAGATAGCGGGGGAGGGAAAGAGGAGGGGCTGGCAATGACGATGTCCGCAGCCGAGTGAGAACAGCATAGAGCGACAGGAGCGGGAGAACTCTCTCTGCCGATTGGCTCTGATGCTTGCCATGTGAGAGGAGGAGATGGAGGGCTACCAAGCTGTCCTTTGCTGTTGTCTTGCTTGTGTTCTTCTTGCTAAGCCTCTTCCTCTCCTCTCCTCTCCTATCCCTCTTACTGACTCTTGCCTTGCTTGGTCTTGTCTTGTCCTCTCCTTCTCATTTC
>NW_005434645.1:173754-181529 GCF_000315625.1 Guillardia theta CCMP2712 | reverse complement strand
CTGTTACCCCCAACCTCACGAAGATCTCGAGCAGAGTCGCCTCGTCCAGCCTCAGCAGCGGCATCTTGCTCAAGTCTACCTCCTCCTTCATCTGCCCCCAGCCGGGAGCCCAACCGCCCCCCCTACATCCTCTCCTCCCTCTCCTTGCAAAGCTCGTCCCTCCCTCCTTCCAGCGCGCCTTGCTGTCTTCTGCTTCGCTCGATCCTTGCTCCAGCCGGACGGAGGAGGAGCATCTTCGCTCATGCTGCTTATCCGAAACGGATCGACCCTCTGATCAGCATGTTTCTGCCGGAAAGACGTCAGAGACAACTTCGTGTTGAGGAGGTCATATGGCAGAGAGCAGATATCAAGTGAGACTATCGCTCATCTCTTAGTTCTGGTCAACTTCCTCTATCCAGATCTTGCTTCTCCCTTCTGACACTCACTTGGCAATTGGAGGCCTTTACTTTCTACGAGATTGTCGGGACAACCCTCAACACACAACTCCCTCAACAAGTGGAAGCATATACGCAGGAAACATTCTTATCTTGTCATATCAGTCAACTGTCTCACGTATCCTCGTCCATCTGCCTCATGAATCGAGCTCCTCGTCGCCTACAGAGGCCGCACAACAAACTTTTCGCAACCTCGACTCTGCCTCGCTCCTCTTTCAACCTCGAAGAACAGCTCACGGCTCCAACAAGCTCGTCCTAGAGCACGACTCCCACAAGACGTATCCTCTCCTCTCCTCTCTCCTTCCTACCCGGCCTCCTCTCCCCCCCCCCCCCCCCCCATTCCTCCTCCATCAGTCGCAAGGCCTCCAGGGAGGCCGCCACAAGGGTTCCCGACACCCCACCCTACCCCCTACCCCAACCCACCCCACCCCTGTATAGTCAACTTGCTATCGTTGAAAATGCGGCACCCACTCCTAGACGGTGACCACCCACCCCCTCCCATCCCACGACCCTCAACCCCGTTTCCTACCTAGCACCCCCATATCTCTATTCAGATACAAGGGTGGGGTGGTACCTGTTCAAGTACCCCATTGGTTTCTAGTCACTCTAGGACCCTGGTCTTATCTAGCTCATAGGGCCTATGCGTATGCACACTTATAAGAGAGGTCATTACTCTCTTACCCGTAACTCCGGGGCGGAGCCTCACTGGCGGACTTGAAGCAACTTGAGTGGCCACCAGAAAAGTTCCTCTGTGATGTTTGTGACGCACTCCTTTGACTCAACTTTTTGATTACCGTGAGTACGCCGGTCACTACTCAAAGGCTTGACTCAATGGTGCCGCCGGAGCCTCCGGCCCGGGCCGGTACGGTAGCATTCACGGTCACGGCGGGCCCACAGCCGCAGACAACGGAAGTTCCGAGTTCCGAAGTTCGGCAACGGTCCCGCCGCCGGGGGCCGCCGTACTACGGTAGCCAGACTCGGAGTACTGATTTTTAACTTGGTTTACCATACAAGCTACTAACATGATGTTTCAAGTGCTCCGGGCCGCCGAGCCTTGAAGGCTGGGCGGCCGCGTGGGGCCGGCCGGCCGGCCGGCCCGGGGTCAGCCGGGGTGGCGACCGCTCCTGCGCTAGCCCGGCGACCCGACTGACCCGGTGACCGGCGGCGCGCTCACCGGCGTGGCACCCGGCCGCGGCCTGCCGGCCGGCACGACCGTACTGACTCAGCGAGAGTGTCCCGGTCCGGGCCGGGGCGGACCGTGATACTAGTCACTGAGAGTCACTAGTACCGATATGCTGAGCCTCATCCCCGCCCATTGGATTTCAAACCTTCAACTGTCTAGTGCGCCACTCGGACCCCACCATTTGGTTGACCCCACCCCCACATTATTGCTCAAGTACCCCATTGATCAGGGGTATTGGATTTACCCCCACCCACCCGAGAGCTTGACGTGACGGTGATTGACAGGCCCTAAGGGTACCCCCGCCACCGTAGGACCTTTCACTTGCACCTTATGGTGATCATCACCCCTCATTTTCACTACCCCACCTGGTTTCTATCAGGTTTTGCGAACTCAAAACTACCCCCTCATCCTCCCTTCAATTACCCCCTACCCCTACCATAAAACTCCTACCCCCCCCCGATCGTGACTCAGTGATGTGCTACTGAGGCTTTCATGGACAAACGCCGTCAGGAAGGGAACGTAGGAGGAGAGGAGGGGAGGGGAGAGGAGAGGAGAGAGGACTAGGAGGCATCAGTCATCTCAGCACAAACGACAAGAAGCACGATGCAGGGTTCGAAAGAAGGGCACAACGAGGCAGCTGCTGGAAGTCCTCGAGCGCGATGGAGGGTACCCCCTGGGATATTTCTGTTCGCCGACGACAGGACCATACAGCATGTGTCTCCAACTGCCACACGACCTCTGGTGTCCGTGCTCTCTCAGCAGCTCTCATCCTTGAAGGAGCCCTACGTGGAGGTGAGGCTGGTGAACATACCCGATCGGGGTCGGAGCGATTCAAAGCCATCTGTGGGTTTTGCGCCTCCAAAGATCGCAGATTCAAGGTGACTTGCTTTCTGAGAGATGAGAGCGCTCCTCTGAATGTTGACGGATGCAGGAATCCAAGTTTGGAGGAGCTCATCGTGAGGGTGGAGCCGGACGAGTGGGTTGTACGGCACAGAACATCAATGCTAAGGAAGAGCCTGGCTTCGTTTGGTGCCGGGGACACGATCGGCATGGGGGTCGACCAAGACAGTCAGAGTGTGTTTGTGGTGAAGAACGGACGTCGCATCAAGAGCGAGAAGGTCTCTCCTGCGCTGGTGGCTGACCTGATGGCCTGCGTGCCCGTCGTTGTGCTGTGCTCGGAGGGGTGCATCGTTACATGCGACCTGACGAAGAGGCCTCCCTCGTCAGAGAACAGGGTGTTCAAGACGAGCGAGAATCTTCTCACGCACAATCTGTGCAACAGCCTGATGGCCTTCGATGACAAGCACTTCAAGAGGCTCAAGTTTGGGAACCACCTTGTAGCAAAGAAGGTCGGGCCGGCAGGGCTGGATACGCTGCATGTGCGGAGGGCCCTGTCCGACATGAAACACGAGTCCTTCCCCTTGAGCGAGGGCATCCAGTACTTCGAGGTCACCTTCTCATGCTTACCCTCGAGCAAGGAGAGCATGCGGGAGAGGAATGGAGTGCGTTCTCTGGACAGCCGCCTGGAGCGGTTGAAAGTATCAGACGTCCTTGACCTTCACAACCCCCCAGCACAGGCCGGGTCGGGCTGTTCCTGTGTGATGGGAAGTTGGCCAAGGGGGCTCTGCACACGCAGATGAAGGGAAAGGTGCTTGTGGTCTACGACAACGGCGTCGCTTCCTACGGTGGACAGGCGCTGTCTGTGGTTCTCAGCGACGACGTCAGCACAGCAGCTCCCAGCAAGCTGTTCAAGGATGGAGATATCGTAGGGTGCGGGTTCATCCAGAGGAAGGGGGTCGTCATGCTCTTCGTCAACGGGAAGCCGCTGGGCTACGTCGACCGGGTGCATGCAGAGAGGAACTTCCAGGCGCTGCCGCTCGCCGCAGCCTCACAGGAGGAGCAAGTGATGTGCGTTCCCCTCCCTCTCTCTGCCATGTGACGTGTGAGACTGACGAGCGTTTGCTCTTGCAGACTGTTCAACCTGGGCGAGACGACCTTCTCCTCGGACTGCAGCGACGTCCAACAGGCTGCGTCCCAGCACCTGTCCAGCTCGTCGGACGACTCCACGGCCAACACCAGCTATGCGTCCGGGCATGACAGCGCCGTTGACGCGGTCCTGTCGGAGAGGCTGGAGGAGGCGCCGAAGCAGGAGGAGGATGGAAGGGAGGGATGGCGCTCGGACGAGCTGAGAGCGATTATGGAGCACATGGAGGCAGTGCTGTCGGCAACGGAGGACGCGATGGTGACGACCAAGTCCAAGGTTGAGACTCTGCTCGAGCTGATGAGACAGTCGGAGGAGCAGGTGGAGGAGCTGAGGGAGCTGAAGCAGGAGCTGTTGGTCCTCCAGGGCTCGGTGGAGTCCCTTGGAGCTGAGAAGAGGGTGCTGGAGTGGAGGCTGAAGGCGGAGCTGAGGGAGAAGAGGAAGAACGAGGAGCAGGAGGAGCACGTGGCAATGATGATGAAGAAGACCTTGGAGCAGCTTGAAGATGCGCACCGGCAGATCGTAGAGGAGCTGGATTCCTCCAAGTCGGCGCTGGAGGAGGAGCTGAAGAGGACGGTGGAGTCGGAGAGGAGGCTGAGGGAGGAGAAGGAGGTGCTGGAGAGCAGGTTGAAGGTGCGTGTTGAGGCTGCCGCTGCTGAGAGGACGGGGATGACGCGTGCTGGCAGGAGGCGGGAAGGACGATCGACCTCTTCGAGGAGTCGTTCACGCACAGGAGGGAGGAGGAAGCGCTGTCGACAGGAGGGGCGGAGGAGGAGGTAGAGCGCATGAGCCAAATGCTCTTCGAGCAGGAGAAGAGGTTCGAGCAGCAGCTGCGCGCGGCGCAGTCGACGATCTCGCAGCAGCAGCGGGACATCCAGTCCTTGACCAACGTCAGTGCGAGCGCAGGCGGGATGGAGGAGCTGCGGGGAGAGCTTGATGCGTTTTGCTCGCATCTCGAGGGGATGATGGAAGAGCTCGAGGGTACCCTGTGGAGGGTGAGAGGGAGGGAGGGAGGAGGCAGCGAGTCCGTCCACCTACAGGCCGTGCAGACGATCGTCTCGAGGAGGAACAACGAGATTCTCGTCCTCCAGGAGAAAATCCGTGGGCTCGAGCTGGAGGTCTCCCAGCTCTCGAGCAAGTCGAGCTGCTTCTTCGAGTCCTCCGCAGAACTCTCGCAGATCCATCCTGCTGCCCGCATGGGCTCGTCCAGCCCCCCGAGCATGCCGATGGCTGCGCAGCGCGGAGGAGGGGAGGAGGCGGGAGGAGGGGAGAGCAGGGAGGAGGCGGTGAAGTCAGCAGAAGCGGAGGTGAAGGAGGAGGGAGGCATGGGCGATGGGTGGCTGACTTGCTGGCAGAGAGATCGGCTGCTGGTGGAGCTTTCGGTCTTGAAGGCCTTGCTGGAGGACAGGGAGCAGGAGGTGAACGCGCTGCGGCAACGGAACTCCTCGCTCGAGCAGCAGCTCAAGGTCATGGAGAGGGAAGGGAGAGAGCTAGAGCAGCACGTGGAGGAGGAGGTTGAAAGGCTGATGTCCAAGGTATTCACGGAGCACGAGAACTCTATCCGATCGTTTGGCAAGAGGATGGTATGCTCGCTCAGCGACACCCAGGGCTCCTCGGTCTTCTACAGCCCCATCTCCACCATCCGGACTCCGTTCGGTGCTCCGATCTCGGCCGTGGCGGACAGGGTGAAGGAGGCGGAGGAGATGTGCAGGGTGATCGAGGAGGAGGTGGAGCACACGATAGAGAGCATCTCGTCCCTCAGATCAGCCCATGCCTCCCTCGAGCTCCACAAACAGGAGCTGCAGAGCCTGGTGGAGCAGCAGCTGCAGGAGAGCGATCAGGTGAAGCGGCGGGTCAGCTTCGGGGTGATGGAGGAGCTCGCCTGCGGTGAGGGCAAGGCGGAGGAGCGAGTGAGAGCTGATGCAGATCGGGTATGGTCGTATACCTTCATCCTCCTTCCTCAGTCCTGTCCCTGCCCTTCTCTACGTCCTCTCTTCTCCTTCTCGCTCACCTCCCCTCTACCTCTCCTCTCCTCTCCTCTCCTCTCCTCTCCTCTCCTCACCTCTCCTCTCCTCACCTCTCCTCTCCCCTCCTCTCCTCTCCTCTCCTCTCCTCTCCTCTCTTCCTTCTACCGCTTCTCTTCCTCTCCGCGGCTCCCTGACGCTGCTGACCGCAGTGCGACCAATGCGGATGCCAGTCTCGTCCACCAGGAGAATCTTGTGAAGTGGTGAGCAAGACACTGTCAGTGACATGTTCCTCACTCAGTCTGTGATGCAGCAGACGCTCTTGTCAGCCCAGTCAGAGCTGACGATCATCAAGACCCTCGCAAGTGAGCTCACTGCGGAGCTGCGGCGAGTACAGGACGGCTTCGTCTTCGACATCTCCTACCAGCAGTCTCTCGCCTCCGACCTCGAGAGGAAGATCGAGCTCCAGGCGCGGGAGCTCGCGGACCAGCGGCGGTCAGCGATGGAGGCGAGGGAGGAGGGGGCAGAGAGGGAGGCGAGGCTACGGGAGGAGGTGGAGGAGGCGAGGAGGGAGGCGGGGCGGGCAGGGGAGGAGGCCGAGGCAGCGAGGCAGCAAGCGTCACGCGTGTACCGTGAGGGCGTGGAAGAGGATGAGAGGATACAGGCGAGGGTAGAGGAGGCGCTCGCCAGCTGCCTGAGCACGTGGGAGTGCTTGCAGCTCGTCGGCTCGTCAGCAGCAGCAGGGCAGGAGACTCTACGGGAGGCCAAGCGGCAGGCAGACGAGGCCGCAGGGCGGGAGAGGAGGCTCGAGGAGACGATCGAGGAGCTTCGGCGGGAGGCGGGCGAGCACAGGGAGGAGGCGAGAGGCTTGCAGCAGACGTGCGAGGAGCTGAAGGATGTTGTGCTCCAGAGCCAGCGGGTAAGCGGGAGAGGAGGCGAGGAGGGAGGAGGGAGGGGGGCAGGAGCAAAAGGGGGAGCAGAGGGAGTAGGGAAGGAGCAAGGGGGCAGCAGGAGCAGGAGGTTTCTTGCGCTGACGATCACGGCCGGACAGGAGGCTCAAGCGTCGAACCAGCATCGCGCGCTCGGGGACAGCCTGTGTCAGTCGTATGCAGAGCTAGTGCTGGTGCAAGTAGCGGAGCTGGCGGCAGAGCTGCGGCGAGTACAGGACGGCTTCGTCTTCGACATCTCCTACCAGCAGTCTCTCGCCTCCGACCTCGAGAGGAAGATCGAGCTCCAGGCGCGGGAGCTCGCAGACCAGCGGCGGTCAGCGACGGAGGCGAGGGAGGAGGGGGCAGAGAGGGAGGCGAGGCTACGGGAGGAGGTGGAGGAGGCGAGGAGGGAGGCGGGGCGGGCAGGGGAGGAGGCCGAGGCAGCGAGGCAGCAAGCGTCACGCGTGTACCGTGAGGGCGTGGAAGAGGATGAGAGGATACAGGCGAGGGTAGAGGAGGCGCTCGCCAGCTGCCTGAGCACGTGGGAGTGCTTGCAGCTCGTCGGCTCGTCAGCAGCAGCAGGGCAGGAGACTCTACGGGAGGCCAAGCGGCAGGCAGACGAGGCCGCAGGGCGGGAGAGGAGGCTCGAGGAGACGATCGAGGAGCTTCGGCGGGAGGCGGGCGAGCACAGGGAGGAGGCGAGAGGCTTGCAGCAGACGTGCGAGGAGCTGAAGGATGTTATGCTCCAGAGCCAGCGGGTAAGCGGGAGAGGAGGCGAGGAGGGAGGAGGGAGGGGGGCAGGAGCAAAAGGGGGAGCAGAGGGAGTAGGGAAGGAGCAAGGGGGCACGCAGGAGCAGGAGGTTTCTTGCGCTGACGATCACGGCCGGACAGGAGGCTCAAGCGTCGAACCAGCATCGCGCGCTCGGGGACAGCCTGTGTCAGTCGTATGCAGAGCTGGTGCTGGTGCAAGTAGCGGAGCTGGCGGCAGAGCTGCGGCGAGTACAGGACGGCTTCGTCTTCGACATCTCCTACCAGCAGTCTCTCGCCTCCGACCTCGAGAGGAAGATCGAGCTCCAGGCGCGGGAGCTCGCAGACCAGCGGCGGTCAGCGACGGAGGTGACCCCGTCCCCCTCCCCCTCCCCCTCTCCCTTTCCCTTGCCCTCGCCCTTGGTTATTCTGCTGTCTCTCCTCTCTCTGCTTCCTCTCCTTCCCGCTCTCACCGCTCCTCCAATCCCTCGTCCTCATCCTATACGTGTTCTGATCCTCCCCCCATGAGCAAATATC